>NC_084614.1:34349502-34387002 GCF_033978795.1 Nerophis ophidion | reverse complement strand
CATTCGTCAAAAGGGAAACAACGAGAATGCGGGCTCCCGTGGGTGTGATAAAAAAAGTTAGCGTGTGCTGTGTATTACCTGGCCGTCAAGTGAAGACTAGGCAAAACATTGAATGCATTTGGACTGGCAAAGCAGACTGTATCAGTTATTGTCCACCATGTATGTCACGGACTCAACGTCTAGGTCCAGAAAAATAAAGTCACCAAAAAGGAATGGACAATGACGGTGAAGGCAAAAGAGTGTGGAGTGTCCTGACCAGATATCCAGATCCCAAGATTGATTGTTGTAAAATGTTCTTTGTCACATTGTTTACTTTTACTTGTCCATTAAAGATTTTATTAATGTGGTGGGATTAATAGGTGGGATTTACACTGGATAACCTTTGCCGGCTTAGTGGAGAAAGGGCCTTAGATTGTACCTAAACAAAGTAAACGGACCAAAGTGTAAACTCTGTGTGAGCGCAGTCCATCGGGGGCCAGGATAGGAAGGAGGGATTGCTCCCAAGTCCGGCTGGATATGAAGAGACTCGTGTGAATACGCCCACAGAAAAGTGGAAATATGAGGAAACCTTCCAGACATTCTGTTGTAAATTGAACATCCTTCAGAACTAATAGGTGCTTTAAAGGCTTGACAAAGATATGAGGGATGCAGTTAAACCCAGCTGACATGGAGCAATAAAGCCTACGTGTCTGCTCTGCGACACCAATTTGCGCACATAGTCAACCAAAAAATGGTGTGTCCAGTAGATATGAACTACTTTGTCCCAGATTCCTAAACGTCTTCATGTTGTTTATCAACTTGAAATCCCTCAATCACACACTAAGGACTTTGCACTAATCCTATTTCTTTGTAATTCTCCAATCATATCCAAATGTAAGACCTGTTTCAAAACATGTCCTGTTTTGAATCCAATTGACCTAAGATTGTGGGGTTAAAGTGCATAAGCAGATGATGGATGACGCAGGAGAAGACCCCCTGCTGTAAAGTGCGGACTGCCAATGATCCTCCGGAGCCCTGAAGGCCGCTTGTGTGTTAATTAATCCACCGCTGTGTCAATCACCGTGCGCGCAATCATCTCCAACATTGTGCCGGGATAATATTTATGTCAGCATTAACATAAGCTGTGTGCATACAGCGGTTATCTTCGCACAGCAACATTATAGCACACTGAAATGAAGTTTCTGCAAAAGTACTTGCATTAGTTTTATTGATTTAACGAGCGTGTCATTCATTTTCTATGTCACATAACTGCTGTCGTTTCCATTTGGACCACATTTGATTAGACAGAAGGGGATTGGAACTGGCTGTATTTATTGTTTCAGCATCCCAGGAGAAGCCATTTGTTCTCTCGGATGCAGCAAGGACGATATGAGGACTGTTTAAAATGGGATCAAGTCAATGTTGCATTTAGAGAGCGTAGACGTAAAGAGAGAAAGTGGTCAAAAAAGACGAGATTATGCAGGGAAATGAACCAAAACCATTTGTGTCTTTTTCCAAATACCAGTGAGGAACAGACTGAGCTAAAAGACAACTTAAGGAAGCTTCTGTGCGTGCTTTGTAAATTTATGTTAGAATGAGCAAATGCGTCATCACACCCACAAGCCAAATTTTTAAGGCGTGGTGATTTGTAATTAAACTTTGAACTTTGTTCCTAAACATGGAAAAGAAGTAGAACACAACTGTGAAATACGAGGTGTGTCAGAGAAATTTCAGGACTGGTGTCCCAAAAGAAATAAAATGGTGCTGTGCTTTGGCTTTTTGCAATTATGCAGTCATGGTGCATTATTTTATCATTTTTTTTACCTAATATTGTGTAATAACAGAGCATTTTGTGGTAAAATTCCTGAACGCATAATGTTGACGCATATTGTAATACATTTTTACATATTGCAAGCATTTTCCAAAATACGGGTGATGCACTTTGTTTAGGAATAAAATCCAAAAATTTGGAGCATTATGTAATAAACGTTCAAATGTGATGCCTTCAAATTCGAAAAACTATTACAGCAACACAAACATTTAATCTTCATAAAAATTGGATTTATTTGGATTTAATTTAACTTTACTGATCATAATAGAGAATGTAATTGCGAGTTACACTAATAAGGTCTTACTGACATGAAAATGACACATCCACAGAAATGTTGGAAGATATGGATTATTATGCTATGATGGTTATGTTAACACTATTCTATATGATACCAACATTAAAAAAATAATAATGCAAGTATGAGACAGAAAAGGTAGATTTCCATCAATGGCCAATTGCAAAAATGTGACGAAAATCTTAATATTTTATACAAAACTGCAACAGTCAATATTTGATTTAGGTTGACCAATCAATCAAACTTTATATATACGGCACTTTTCATGCACAGGCTGTTGCCACTTAAAGTGCTTTAGACCAGTAAAAACCAAGAAAAACAACTAAGAAAACAATGAAACATCCTACTAGATTCTAATGAATGAAGATTAAATGTTTTGTGTTGCTGTAATAGTTTTTGTAGTTAAAGCATCAATTTTGATGGATTATTACAAAAGGCACCACAATTGTGTATTTATATATATATATATATATATATATAGACACACACATCTGTCACGCCCAGGAAATCACATTTTGTTTTGGTCATGTTATGTTTTGTTTTTTGGACACTTGTTTCCTGTTTTGCACTTCCTCGTTTGTTTTTGTTCTCATAGTAACTCATTAGTTTCCACCTTGTCTCCAAGTCACGCCCCGGTCCTCATTCCTCAACACCTTGATGCCAAGCCATGCTATTTTCCTCATGCTCTTGTTGAGTAAGTTTTTGTTTTTGTTATCTCTCAGTTGTTTAGTTTGGTTTTTGTGTATAGTCATGCCATTGTGCTGTTTTTGTTTTGAGTAGTCCAGTTTGTTCTCCGCCGTTGTGCACGCCTTTTGTTTGCCTTTTTGTACTTTTGTTAGAGAATAAATAAAAATGTACTTACATTCACGCCTGGCTCGTGCCAATTGTCCTTTGCGTTGGAAAAACTAAATATCCCATTGTCCAAGTCGTGACAGCATCTTAAAGTGCAGCACCCAAGGTATTGCAAAATGCGTCAAATTTTATTGCAAAATATGGTACAAACCTTTTATTACAAAAAGCATTACAATATTACATAATTTTCCATTATTACATGATGTGCTGTTACAGGGCTGTCCCTTTGCTGATAACCTTTGAGCAAATGTGCAGGTTACGATCCTCCCCATGCTGACAAGTAAAAGCAAATGATAGTCATTGAATTAAAGAAATTATCAAAAAAACACAAACAAACGAGGAATGCAGCTGACTTGGTGAATAATTGACACCTTACTGCGCATGGAGAGTTGAAATATTTTTTTAAACTGATGACATTTATCCATAAAAATATGGAGAAGCTGCTGATGTTGTTTTTGGCGGCGAAGCAGCTGCGTGGAGATACCGTAAAAGTTGGCTCTCCAAAACAAATGCTATGCGTTATTATTTCATACAATATTTTGGTAACACTTTAGTATGGGGAACACATATTCACCATTAATTAGTTGCTTATTAACATGCAAATTAGTAACATATTGGCTCTTAATTAGACATTATTAAGTACTTATTAATGCCTTATTGTGCATGGCCTCATTATACAACCAGTAAGCCATTAACTTCCCTCAATAACCTCAGAATTATTGCTTATTAGTAACCCTAACCCTAACCCTTATATGTTCCCTTAGTGTCTAAATAACTCCAATTTAAGTCTTTGTTACTTTAATAAGCAACTAATTAATGGTGAATATGTTCCCCATACTAAAGTGTTACCAATATTTCTTACCTAAACGTTTGTTTTACTTATCTAAAATTAAAAGCAGGTCACATGTTTATATGCTAGCATGCTAACTTTTATCCATCCATCCATCCATTTTCTACCGCTTATTCCCTTTCGGGGTCGCGGGGGGCGCTGGCGCCTATCTCAGCTACAATCGGGCGGAAGGCGGGGTACACCCTGGACAAGTCGCCACCTCATCGCAGGTGCTAACTTTTAATACTTTTTAAATAATTTTGCAGTCGAACATCTTTGAATCACATACTGTAACTTGGTACTTTACACATGTTAACTGTAAGCATTAACATTGTCATTTTAACTGTTCTAGATCATTTGGAATACATATGCTTCAGAGTCATATAGCTTGATAATTGATGCAAACCTAGCTGTTAGCATGCTAAGGTTAGTATTTCAGTTTGGCCTGTGCATTGTTAACATTGGGCCACATTCAGCAACCGTTCTTGAGAACAAATTTTGTTCTTACACCCTCTTACAAAGTTTTTAAGGATATTTGTGTATTCACCAATGTTTTCTTAGCTGGCATTTTGTTCGTAGGTAAGAACAAAATCTACGAGTGCTCCAGAGCACTCTTAGGGTGGCCTATTTGTTCTTAACTGTGACAAGTTCCCTTACTTCTATTGTCTAATGTCGAATTATAATCATAGATAGATAGATGGATAGATAGATATAGACAAGACAGACAGACAGACATATAGTAAAATCAGCAATATATATATACATTTCAAAATACCGTGTGCGTACATACACACACGCACACACACACACGCACGCACTCACACACACTCTTGCTGCTACAGCAAGATGCCGTAAATCGTGCCCTGGAGAGGGAGTGCATATTTCACGACTATGTTTTGCTCGAAGTGACAAATATTTATTTGACCCATACAAGTCTACCTCAGCAGTCCCCCCTTTCTTAAACTTAAGCTTTGACATTGTGTATTCACTCCGCAGGATAATACGAATTTCTGTTCTGTAATCTGTTTGTGTTTTCTCCGTGTGTCTGGTGTTCGGCTTTCCCGCCGGAATTTTGCCCTTACATGGGGAATTAAGGGTGTTTTCCAATGCAAATTACGAAATTAAGGGTGTTTACATATGCATATTTGGGAAATAAAGGCGTGGTTATATGCAAATTATGAAATACACGCACGCGCTAACCATTTGGCATTCAGCAACTTAAGAACAACAGGTGAGAACAATTTGGGCGTTTAAGAACACGTCATGAATTTGAATGGACTCCTCTCAATGAGCTTCCTGCAGACCTGTGAAGTGAAAACCATTTCAGGTGACTACCTCTTGAAGCTCTTTGAGAGAATGCCAAGAGTGTGCAAAGCAGTAATCAGAGCAAGGGCTGGCTATTTTGAAGAAATTAGAATGTAAAACATGTTTACAGTTATTTCACCTTTTTTTTTTTGTTAAGTACATAACTCCACGTGTTCATTCGTAGTTTTGATGCTTCAGTGACAATCTGCAATGTAAATAGTCATGAAAATAAAGAAAGTGCATTGAGTGAGTCGTTGTGTCCAAAACTTTGGCCGTACAGTATGTGTTCCTTTCTTACAATAGGAATCATGAATGCAAAATTACAAAAAAGAACAGTTCCCCTTTAAGAATGTTCCAACTTAGGAGTGTTTTGAGATAAGAGCTGTCTCTCGGCTAATTGTTATGCTTTAAGTTGCAAGCAAAACATTGAGTTACAAGCATCCCAACCATTAATTGGCATAGTACTGTAAATGCCACAGTGAACCCCATAAGATATGCCCACAACATCTTGACTAACTAACTAGCATTAGCATATAGCAAGACATCAACATCACTTCGTTTTGAAATTTAAAATTAAAATCTAACTATTTTTAGATGTAATTATTGCTTTTTGCCACAATAAAACGCTTTGTTTTTAAATAGTATTTGTTATGTTTCAAAGTAATATATAGATAAACCAAACATTTTTGTTTTACATTTCCCTTTCATGAAATAAAAGAAACGATACACTGACCAGACCTGCTCTACAGTCACTTTGTTTTTAGGCGAGAAATGAATAGAAAGCCAAGTTCAGACCCACTGGCATAGTGGTGGCTAGCATCCAGAGGCATTTCAGTGGCAACTTCATTCTGTTGTTTTTGTAAGATTGATGATAATGTCACAGACTTCTTATGACACAAACCAAAAAGCTCTATTTGCCCGTGTTACCCGTCACACACACACACGCACGCACGCACGCACGCACGCACTCACTCACACACACACACACACACACACACACACACACACACATACACACACTAAAAATGTAATCTGACTGTGGTTGGAGTTTTCAAAACTTTGTTCGTGGACAAGTGGCCAAAATGCATAGAAGAATATGCATTCTTAAACTATTCCTGTTCTTATGGACATGGCCCTATTTTTGGAGAAAAGGAAACCTACAGTATACTTACACGGACTACTTTAAGTAGGGTTGTAAAGGTATCATAACTTCAATACCAAGTCGATACCCATCAATCCATCCATATTCTATCGCTTGTCCCTTTCGGGTTGGCCCCAACATGCCAAATATACGTCGACACCTCCTTTTTTTAAAGGCCTACTGAAACCCACTACTACCCAACACGCAGTCTGATAGTTTATATATCAATGATGAAATATTAACATTGCAACACATGCCAATACGGCCTTTTTAGTTTACTAAATTACAATTTTAAATTTCCCGGGAGTTTCGTCTTCGAAACGTCGTGTAATGATGACGTGTATGCAAGACGTCACGGGTTTTTAGGAAGTATGAGCGCTGCACACACACATAGCTAAAAGTTGTCTGCTTTAACGGCATAATTATACAGTATTTTGGACATCTGTGTTGCTGAAACTTTTGCAATTTGTTCAATTAATATTGGAGAAGTCACAGTAGAAAGATGGAGTTGGGAAGCTTTAGCCTTTAGCCACACAAACACATGGTGATTCCTTGTTTAAAATTCCTGGAGGTGAAACTTTCCTATGGATCAGAGTGCGGTCAAGTCAACATGGATTCCTACCAAATGTCAACCAGCAGGTTTCGGTGAGAAAATTGTGGTTAAAAAGTCAGTTCTTACCGGAGAAAAGCTGAGCTTGTGCCGTCCATAGCTGCCATAGACTCCCCTGAGACACTGCACGTCAACACACCCGTGGAGACACCCTTCCGACTATCAGGTACTATTTAACTCACTGAAACACTAGCAACACAATAGAAAGATAAGGGATTTCCCAGAATGATCCTAGTAAATGTGTCTAAAAACATCGGAATCTGTCCCAATGCAATCGCGTTTTTTTTTTTTTAGTCCGTCGCTATCAATATCCTCAAACACGAATCTTTCATCCTCGCTCAAATTAATGGGGAAATTGTCGTTTTCTCGGTCCGAATAGCACTATTTGTTGGAGGCTCCCATTAAAAACAATGTCAATATGTGAGGAGCCATCAAGCATGTGACGTCATCGTCTGCGACTTCCGGCAGAGGCAGGGCTTTTCTCTTAACACCGAAAGTTGCGAATCATATCGTGGATGTTCTCTACTAAATCCTTTCAGCAAAAATATGGCAATATCGCGAAATGATCAAGTATGACACAGAGAGGACCTGCTATCCCCGTTTGAATAAAAAAATCTCATTTCAGTAGGCCTTTAAGTGTTGTCAGTACCGAATATAGCAGTCTTTCCTCAACGCCATGTACCTTCAGCTCTGAGAATGGATTTTTTTTTAAAATGGGCCCATATTTTCCCAAATATTTTCTTATTCATGGAAGATTATAACAAATGCAAATTTGGCTCTTCCAGTTTGCCCTGGCTCATTAATAAATCATATGGTTAATGGTATGATTCAGTAATCAAATACAAGCCATCATGAAAGTATTTCCCATGCGTGCAGAAAACCTCCAGAATTGTGCAACCCGACCCTTATCACTTCTATAAGTGCTCAGAAAACACAACCTCGAGACATTCTACAGTCGTTTGGCAAAACTTTGAACATCACTCCTTTACTTACTTCGGCAGGAAAGCAAAGTGTGGCCTGGGGGCCATTTGCTAAAAGCAGCTTTTTTGTATTGGCCTGTGGCACACTGTGGAAATGAAAATAATAGAGCAAAATAGATAGCACAATGAGAAAGGGAAGAAATGTTGATACCACAAAGACTTGTCTTTAAATATACAGTATGTTATGGCCTTTATGTACTTAAAGACTTCATGCCACTGCTGTTCTTTTTAGAATATAAAATAGTTTAATACTGTTATGTAGGAGGGCAGCACGGTGAAAGAGGGGTCAGTGCGTCTGCCTCACAATACGAAGGTCCTGGGTTCGATCCTGTGCTCGGGATATTTCTGTGTGGAGTTTGCATGTTCTCCCCGTGAATGCGTGGGTTCCCTCCGTGTACTCCGGCTTCCTCCCACCTACAAAGACATGCACCTGGGGATAGGTTGATTGGCAACATTAAATTGGCCCTAGTGTGTGAATGTAAGTGTGAATGTTGTCTGTCTATCTGTGTTGGCCCTGTGATGAAGTGGCGACTTGTCCAGGGTGTACACCGCTTTCCGCGAGAATGCAGCTGAGATAGGTTCCAGCACCCCCCGCAGCCCCGAATGGGACAAGCGGTAGAAAATGGATGGATGGATGGATGTTATGTATGAGCATATTTATCAGCACAGTATTGTTTGTTTTGATATACTGTGAGGCTAACAAACACTGATGTTCTTTTTTTCAATGGATAGTTACCTCTAGGCCAGGGGTGTCAAACTCATTTTAGATAGGGGGGCACATGGAGAAAAATCTACTCCTGAGTGGGCCGGACTGGTAAAATCAGGGCATGATAACTTAAAAATAAAGACAACTTCAGATTGTTTTCTTTGTTGAAAAACTAGAACTAGCACATTCTGTTAATGTACAAATCATAATGTTGTTTTTTTTTTTTTTTACACTTACACATTGAGGTGAATAGTATTATATCTTTATTTTTCACTATTTATACTTTCTGAATAAATTACGTAATAATGTTCTTCAGTCAACTCATTTATATCAAAACAAAAAAATCCCCAAACAAATTACTGTATGCTATTTTTGCAGTTTGCTCATTTTCCTCGACCGGTGCATCATGTGGTTTATTTTGTACATATATAGCCTCATCTACAAAGATACAAATAATTGCTATTGCAACATCCAGTAGACACATATAGAAAAGCATTTTTTTTTAAATTGAAAAATGTGGCTCCTATTTATAGTTAGCAATCTCAACCCGCAGGCCGGATAAAACCTGTTCGCTGGCCATACGTTTGACACCCCTGCGCTAGGCAGAAGATGTTGAATCAAAGTGATCTTCAATACTTGACCGTTTGAAACAGTTTTCATTAACGTAGAGAATTTAAATGTACTTGACAAGCGGTAGAAAATGGATGGATGGATATTTTTTTTAAATTGTAGTATCGAAAGGGTTATGAAAAACGTTGAAATTCGTAGGTATCATAACAACCAGTCTATAAGTTAGGGTATATCCAAATTTAAGACTAAATATGAAGTGGTACAGTTTTACTACAAACTAAGATTTGTCTTCCCTTCCTACACAAAGCTGCAGTGTCTCAGGGCAGAGGAGCAGGTCCTCTTGTAAGGGATTTACCTGTAATCTGACTATGGCTGCAATACTGAGCCAAACGAGTTCAGGGGCAGCAGCAGAAGAAAGAGCATTGAACTGGACTGCTTGCACTGCTGACAGAACACGTTACAAGGCTGTAAAGTTAAACATGTCGCAGTGCTCTTGAGCTAAATAGCAGGTCACTTGAGGGCTCTCTAAAAGCTGCCCACCCACCAGAAAGCAACCTCTAAAACATGAAGCTACACTTATTTCAAGCACTCTATATTTCCCTTCCAATCCTTGACCTTTGCACACTGTTTTGAAACTATTCTATTACCCACAGCACTGGTGCAGTAGGTTCCAACTCAATGCCATTTATATTTTATAGGCATTAACGTTTTAATCAAACATATTTAGCATGGCTTATAATCATAAGGCTGGCCTGACTGCACATGAACTGAACTAGTGCCTGTTAAATGTAATATGATGTGTGCTTTTGTGCGGATTTACATACTGCATCCGGAAAGTATTCACAGCGCTTTACATTTTCAACACTTTGAGAGAAGCATCCGAGATTAAAACCAATACTTCTTATACAACCTAATGGAGTTTGAGAGGTGCTGCAAAGAGTAATGGCGAAACTTGCCCAAAGGTAGCTTGTGCCATGCTTCTGGCATCGTATTCCAAACGACTTGAAGCTGGAATTGCCGCCAAAGCTGCATCAACAAAGTATTGAGCAAAAGCTGAGAATACCTATGTACAAGAGATATTTAGTTTTCTTTAATTGTAATAAATTTCCAATATAATAAAAAAAACAAAAAAACGTTTTACATTGTCATTATGCAATATTGCGTGTGAAATTAAAAGAGCAAACTGAATTTATTCAATTTTGGAACATGACATAACATAACGTGGAAAAAGTAAAGAACTCTGAATACTTTCCAGATGCACTGTATACTTTTGTGTCTGATTACGAGCTAGCACAACTTTGTGAGTAACTCCCCAAAAGGTTCTAAAACCCCTTATAATATATATATATATATATATATATATATATATATTTATATATGTATATATGTATATATATATATATATATATGTATATATGTATATATACATATATATATATCACCAGACTTCAGGTTTGTTTATTCGGTTGTTAATTTTGTATAAAAACGTTTAACCGACATGACCATAACTGAAACATTTTCAAATGGCAACTTTATGGCTTTAGGAAAAACAAGCAATGGTAGCCAGTAACCGTTTATTTTTTATGGTTTAAGTTTATTTCGAACATGCATACAATTATAGCTCAATTATAGAATCACTCAATTCTGAGTAAAGAATTAGAGAATCATTTAAAAAACAACACTACAACACATTACTAGTACTTTGTTGCACACCTCTTGCTTTTATTACAGCCTGCAGTCTTGACGTTGCTTAGTCGTGGAGCATTTTCCTCAATTTTCACCACATACTTTCAAATGGTTTGAGAGCTCGACTATTTGCAGGCCATGACATTAACCGTGTGTATTTTTATTCAAGGAAAGACTTTACTGTTTTTGCTTTATGACACAATGCAATGTTTTGCCATAGAAACACACACACACACACAAACACACACACACACACACACACACACACACACACATTCAAAACTGCTTTCGCTCTATAGAATAGAATAGAATAGAATAGAATAGAAAAGTACTTTATTGATCCCTGGGGAAATTCAGCACCACAGTTCGCTCACAATAAAACAATGATGATAATAAATAATATAATATATATAATATATTATATATATAATATATGAATAATATAAATATATTCTACGTATATTCGCCATTTAAGTGCAGTCAAGAAGGAACATATGCATTATACAGTCTGATGGCTGTCGGTATGAAGGACCTCCTGTGTCGTTCCGTGTTGAAATCTTGTTCCTGGCACCTTTTCTCAACATGAAAACTAGTATGTTATACACTGTGTATGTGTAAGTGGAAAAAATACAAACACCGGGTGGACTTATTGTGTTTCATTCCCCAAGCAGAATGATGTGCACAGAGAATGACTCCATTTTATTAAGGTGGGATATATTCCTGGAACACACGTAACATGGGTATGACTGCAAAATAATCTACCATGTTCACTAATTGGCTTTGCCGCAGTAGAACTCAGATGGAGAGAAAAAATAGGAATAATACCAAAAAGTGTTATCAAAAGGAGTGAGGAAAAATAACTGTGGAGCCAAAAACAGTGTGAAAAACTGTGGAGAGGAAACAGTGTTAACTGTTTCCTCTCCACACAAAAGGTGTGGAGAGGAAACAGATAACACTATACCGCAGCGCCGGTATAGTGTTATCTATTCCTGTGCGCAGAGCCACAGGAATCGAGAAGCGTGAGTGAAGCCAAAGCAGAATAGATGAATCTGACTGGAAGGGTGAACCATAAGGAATCTACTGACACTGAGTAAATGGATTGGAGAGCTTAAGTATTAAGGTGAAAATGAGAATCAGGTGTGCGCAAAGATGGATAAGCCCTGTGACCCAAAAACTATGCACTGCAACAAAAAGCGGACAGGCGGCAGCAGCCATATCATTACAGTCCCCTCCATCTATAAGACAAATCATGGCGGCCTACATGGTTTCTCAGGACGGACAGAGTGGAAGTCACGCAGAATAGATGGATGAGGACACAGGATGTGGAGACCTATGAGTGCTCTTTAGTACCGCACCCTTCCCAGTTGACCAGATACCGAACTCCCGTGCCCCACCTTCCGAAGTCAAAAATGGCTTACACATGGTGTAAGCTGGGTGACCATCGATCATGCGCGGAGGACTAGGCGTCGAAAGAGAGCACAGCGGACGGGTGGTAGCGGGATTGAGGTTGGAGACGTGAACCCCTGGATGTCGCTTGATGAATTGGGGCAGCTGGAGTCCAACTTCCGCAGGGCTTAGAATCCTGGTGATTGTGAAAGGCCCCACAAACCTGGGAGAAAACTTTCTGAAAGAGCCAGCCAATGGTAGGTTTCGAGAAGACAGCCATACCTCTTGTCTAGGTTGATATGTGGGAGCAGGTATGCTGTGGCAATCCGCCAGCCGTCGGTTTCAGGAAGCCGTTCGAGACAGAGCCGCTCCAGTACCACGCCACACCCAATGAGATAGGCGAACGTGCTGGTGGACGAAAAGGAAAGTTTGTATTCGATGCCTTGACAAAAAATCGTAAAGCAGGATCAAGGTGCTCAAGGATTGCTGGATTAGTAAACATTTGTTTTAGCGAAGAAAAGGCGGCCCCAGTTTCTGGGATCCTCTGCAAAGGTATCTTACTGGATGTAAGCTTGTCAAGGGTTCAGCTTTACTGCTAAAGTTGCAGATAAATCGCTTATAGAAGTTAGCGAAACTCAGGAACCTTTGTAAGCGCTTCCTAAATGTAAGAGATGACCACTTCACCATTGCCTGGATTTTGGCAAGATCAGGTTTGAGATGACCCTTCTCCACGATTAACCCCAGAAACTGAAGCGGTACGACGGAGAAGGAGACGGCACTGAGACAGCGACGTTGCTTAGCTTGCTGCGAGTGTGGCAGAGAAAGACGTACAGAGGCTGGGTTGATAATGGAAACTAATCCACGTAGCGCGGGGCCAACTTTTGGGAGGATACAGGTAGCGGGAGGTCCTTGGCCCGCAACATCACCTGCTGCCCGGGCTGATAAGATGGCGGTGGGATGCTACGCCAATTGACGCTGCGGCACATCCTTTCTGAAGTAGTCCTCCAAACGTTGTGGCAGCGATTAAGGTGGGCTCGAGTGGAAGGCACTTGATAGTCCAAGAGCACTCAGATGGAGACATGCCCATGGCAGAGCTTGTCATGAAGTTGTGAGCATACGCCACCCAGGGTAAGTACTTGCTCCAGGTTCTGGGCTGGCAGGCAGCCATACAGCACAGCATGGTCTCAACGCACTGGTTGGACCTTTCCGCTTGACCATTGCTCTGAGGGTGGTAGCCAGAAGAAAGGCTGACCGTGGCCCTGATCCCCTTGCAAATGTTCTGCCAGACACGGTAAATGAATTGGGGGCCATGGTCAGACACGATGTACCGAGGATTGCCATGAATCCTGACCATATGCTGGACGAGTAGATCCGCGGTCTTGACGGAGGAGGGAAGTTTGGGAAGGGAGATGTAATGTACTGCCTTGGAAAACCTGTCAACACTAGTTAAGCTCGTGTTTTTACCTTGGGAGGTACGGAATCCGGTAACAAACTCTAGGGCGATACGAGACCAGGGTCAGCCGGGAATAGGTAGGAGACACCATAGGCCCGCCAGGGTGCCATGGGTAGCCTTGTTGCGGAAGCAGGTGGCGCACGCGGCGACAATTTTCTGGGTTTCAGATTCCATGGACGGCCACCAGAAACATCGCCGGATAAATTCTAAAGATCTATTGATTCCGGGATGGCAGGATGCTGGAATGACTCCAGTCCAATACCTTGGTTTGAAGTTCCGGCCTGGGTCAGAGCGCAGGGCCGTCTTTACCAGGCTCTTGATCTCCCATGTCGCCATGCCCACTATCCGAGCAGTTGGAAGGACAGGCTCCGAGAGAGGGCGTCAGCCTTCGTGTTGCAAGAGCCTGGTCCCAAGGAAAACGTATAATTGAATCGACTAAAAATGTGTGCCCAGCGCGTTTGACGGTCATTAAGTCTCTTAGCTGAACGAATATGGATGAGGTTCCGGTGATCCATCCGGACTAAGAATGGGTGTTTGGCCACCTCCAGCCAGTGCCTCCACTCCAGCAGCGCATCGTGAATGGCCAAAAGCTGTCTGTTCCCAGCATCGTAATTCTGTTCAACAAGGGATAAATGTCTAGAAAAGAAGGCAAATGGGTGTAACAAATTATCCAGCCCAGAGCGCTGGGATAGTACTGCTCCGATCCCGGAATAGGAGGGGTCCGCCTCCATTGTGAATGGGCTGTCCAGTTCAGGGTGGATCAGAACTGGTGCTGAGCTAAAGCGGTTCTTTAGCCTCAGGAAGGCTCTACTGGCCTCCTATGAAAAGGAAGAGAGCGTAGAAATGAGTGCATGGAGAGGGGCAGCTACCCGGCTGAAGTCCTTCATAAAGCGACGGGAGAATCCTGCAAACCCAAGGAATCGCCTAAGTTTTGTGCGGGTGGTGGGTTAGGGCCACTCCATCACTGCTTTGACTTTCTTGGGGTCAGCTCTGATGGGTCCGGGTGAGTCACAGTGCTCGTCTGATCGACACACTGATTAAGGGTGCCGACATTGGCAGACAGCGTCTGGAAGACGGCAGTCAAATGACGCAGTAGCTGGTCGTGATTATCAAGAGTCTGTCTAAAGCCAGTGAGTGCAGAGTGGAAGTGTTCCTTTTCTGGCCTGTAGATTTTGTCACAATCGGCTGAGTAAGACCCCAACAAAAATAATAAGAATAATAAAAAGTTTGTTCAAAAACGAGTGAGGAAATATAACTAAGGATGTACACAAAAGGTGTGGAAAAACAGGAAATGCACACCAAAGGTGTGGAGCGGAAACTGTTAAAGCCACAGAAAACAACAAGAAAGAACGCGTAACAAACTGCAAAAGTGGTGTCATCTCCATCTTTACGTAAAGTGATTTTAAATGTTTAATTGTCCAATTATTTGTCATTTGTGTGTATTTTACATTGTTATTTGCATATACAAGTATCATTATTCTCTATAAGATATGTGTTGTGTTAATATTTTTGTGGTTAATTGGATTTATAATAAATACATATGTAATGAAAAATATGACATTTAGTTCACAAATAAATAACTAAATAAAATTTTAAAAAGTATAAATAAAAACAAAAAAATAGAATAACAAACAATATATGAAATTTTGTTACGATTCATTCTCTATTCTTTGTAAACGGATTATAGAGATTTTTTAAAATTTTTTTACAGTATGCTTGATAATCAATAAAACACTGTGTAATATGTTTGTATTCATATTAATGCTTTTTTTTTTTACGATTTAATCTCCGCCTGACTTTTTGTAACAAAATCCGAACAAAATGGAGTACTACTGTACGATTATCACACTGAAACTTCAAAATGAGCAAATGTTTGTAAAGTATGCTCGATAATCAATTAAATACAGTACTTTATTTTAACCATTGGTTTTCCAATAAAAATGATCGATAGCACAAAATATTTACAAAGGATATTCACTAATTGTAAATACATGTTTTTATTACAGTTTATTTTATTTGTATATGAAGACATTAATCATACTTTTGTGGAGGATGTGGTGATTTAAGCACATTTCCTGTCCTTCAAGTACAGTACTCCACAGCAAAACAGCTCCGCTATTACAGAAAAAAACGCACACTTGCACAAACAAAAATTAATAGGCCATGTTTCCCCATCTCAGAGCCCTTGATTTATATCAGTCACCGCCTTAACTGTCATGTTTTCTGTCCACCCTTTCACATGTCCAATCTCCCCATCTACAAGGAGGTACATAAACATTGCATGTAAGATAAGCTGTGGGCTTGCTATTATCTTTTCCCTGCTGTCAGTAAAGTGGATCTGCTGACGCATCTGCTGCCCCTCTAGTCACCCAAAATCCCAGTCCCTCGATTGCCCATTTATTTCTCTCTTAGGGTCTTAATGGAGAGATGGGATTTAGAGGTCCTTGATCAAAGCTTCTTTGTGTCCCTCTCTCCATCCTGGCTTTTTTTTTCTCATTTGTAAATTGATCCAGTCTTGGGTTCCAGTATTAGATTGGGGTTGGTCGCGTGTCCTGTATTTTCCCTGAGGCGACTGTCTGTCTCCTAAGCACATTAACCCGCATCCCAGGATGCTTTGCTCCCCATGTGCACTGAGCAAAAATGTAGACATTGTCCACATATGGGTCAGTTTCCACAGCTTCATCATGTATTTGAAGCATAAAAACAACAACTACAAACGCACATGCACAAAGTTAGTCCGCTGCTGTTGTCAACTTTCAGTCAAACAACAATTTTGAGAAACCAGAGATGTCATTTTTTTGCAAAACAAAATCAGAGAACTACTTTTCAAACTGCTGTACTAATCCATCCATCCATCCATTTTCTACCGCATATTCGCTTTGGGGTAGCGGGAGGCGCTGGGGCCTATCTCAGCTAAAATCGGCGGAAGGCGAGTACACCCTGGACAAGTCGCCATCTCATCGCAGGCTGTATTAATCCCAACTGCTCTTTGCAAGACTTCATCCTCAATCATCTCTCCTTTTTAAAATATTACTAAATCTCCTAATGCATTCCTTTTTTATCCTTCGTGTCTGATGCTGAAATCTAAACATTTATACTTTCGTAGAATGGAATGTCTTGCCTGTTGGATCATGAGTGATGTCATAACATACATTTTTTAATCAGATTTAATTTGATTCTTCAAATATTAATGGAGTATACACTGAACAAAGATATAAATGCAACACTTTTGCTTTTGCTCTTATTTATCATGAACTGAACCCAAATATCAATGGACACAAAAGATCTATTTCAAATATTGTTGACAAATGTATTGAAATTGGTATTTGTGAGCACATAAGCCAGGTACCTCACAGGTGTGGCGCTGTAGTGGCTGCTGGTTGCAGGAGCTCTGTGCTCGTGTGTGTCCTCCTCCTGGGTCCTTGATGTTTCCCACTTGTTTTTGTGTGTTTTCTGCCCGTTGGTTCAGGCCCTTTTGGGACTGCGCAACAAGGGATGGCACTTTGGTGACGCATGCAGTGCTTTTTGGAGATTGTTTGTGAACTCTTGGATCCACCTTGGGAGACTTTTGGCCATGCCCGTATTTGCACGGAAAACCCACAGTTGGCTTTCTGCACACCGGAGTTTGCGTAAATAGACCGGAGGAGATGCAGAGGAAGAGACAGTTCTGCGGAGCTGACCATGAATGTTGCAATGGCTAAATGAGCATGTACCGAACACTTCGGTCTCCCTGGACGCATTCTCGCTTTTCCGTGTGGACTGGACATCTGGCACAGACACAAAGGGGCATAGAAGCTGTATGATTTATTATACTGTAACAAGGGAATGGCGTGTGTGAACTAGATCCAAAAGTGTGTTTGTAAGTCTATTTGTGTGATAAGCTGTAGTGTGTTACCTAATGTTTAAGCGAGAGAAGTCCAAAGGGGCTAGGCAGAAAGTCAGGGCGAATGGCAAGGAGTCAGAGGATCGTGTCCAAGCAGGAGGTCGAGGATCGAGGAGGCAGTCCAGGAAGCAGGGGGTGACAAGGAATGATGAAACACACAGCAACGTCAACGCGGGAACCGAGGTCTGCAGAAGGATCGTCAAGGAAGACAACGGGACAAATCAAACATGAGGAGGAAAAACAGAGAGCAAAGGGTGCACATAGAGCATAACGTGACTGCTTACGGAACACAACAGAAGACAACGTTCTGCCGTGGGATAGCAAGTTGTGCAGGCTTTTGAAGGCGGGTTTAATCATCAGCTCCAGGTGTGCAGATTGCCGGCGATTGATTGCAGCTGCTCGCTGCCACCGGACTCAGCGCAGCACACAGATGAATGCACACAGATGAATGCGCACTGACGCGCGCCCGGGCATCGACAAATTAGTTGTATTTATTTGTTTTTACTTTTGTAGGTACATGTAGAAATTGATCCGCTAACGTGGCAGCTGGTTACATCTGCTGTGCTACTTTAATGTATTTTATGTTCTTTAAAAATGTCCCCCTTGTTTCACATATTCTTTACCTTATTTTTTGTTGACTTTTTGTACCTGCACTATAACCACAAAATTTCCCCGTTGTGACAAATAAGGTCTACCCCGTACTATCCCATCATTAGACAGTGTGATTAGTGCACAGATGTGCCTTAGGCCCATTCTACACTAAGCCAGATAAGTTTATCCATGGGTAAATCCCACCTAACCTTATCCATGTCCCCACACAACAATATCACCGTTTAAGACCCCCTCACCCGTTTGTCCAGCGGCGCAATACGGCCTAGTACGCATGGGCGTAAAACATGCGCGCATCATAGCCACCTCTGACCTGGAAGTGTATTCTTACCCTGTTTTTCAATGTAGACAACTGCCACATTTCTTTTAACAGTAAACCTTGCTTGCCTCACCATCAGCAGATGTTAGACTATAGTAGTGAATCACACCTGAGCCATCATACATGAATCATATCTTTAATGGATTTGTGAAAATAAACAATGTGATAAAGAACATTTTACAACAACCAACAACAGGACAAGGTGCTTGTAGGCTGAAATTGGCGGTCGTACTTGACGGCCACAACCACTTCATGGCTTCACAATAATTATGGAGTACAAAACTAGACGTTGAGTAATCGCTCGACAATACATCACGGACAATAAGTGACAGTCTGCTTTGCCAGTCCAAATGTATTCAACATTTTTGGGATTAAAGGCCTCACCTTTTCTCCTCCAAACATATTGCCGGGTATGGTGGCTAAACAGCTCAATTTTTGTTTCATCTGACCACAGAACTTTCCTCCAGAAGGTCTTATCTTTCTCCATGTGATGTCAAATGAAACAAAAATTAAGCTATTTGGCCACAATACCCAGCAATATATTTGTAGGAGAAAAGGTGAGGCCTTTAATCCCAGGAACACCATGCCTACTGTCAAGCATGGTGGTGGTAATATTATGCTCTGGGCCTGTTTTACCGCCAATGGAACTGGTGCTTTACAGAGAGTAAATGGGACAATGAAAACGGAGGATTACCTCCAAATTTTTCAGGATAACCTAAAATCGTCAGCTCGGAAGTTTGGTCGTGGGCGCAGTTGGGTGTTCCAATAGGACAATGACCCCAAACACACTTCAAAAGTGGTAAAGGAATGGCTAAATCAGGCTAGAATTAAGGTTTTAGAATGACCTTCCCAAAGTCCTGACTTAAACATGTGGACAATGCTGAAGAAACAAGTCCATGTAAAAAAAAAAAACATTTAGCGGAACTGCACAAATTTTGTCAAGAGGAGTGGTCAAAAATTAAACCAGAAGCTTGCCAGGAGTATGTGGATGGCTACCAAAAGCGCCTTTTTGCAGTGAAACTTGCCAAGGGACATGTAACCAAATATAGAATAGCATAGAATAGAATAGAATAGAAAGTACTTTATTGATCCCTGGGGGAAATTTAGCACCACAGTTTGCTCACAATAAACAGTAATAATAATAAATAATATATAACATTATACATGTAATATATAATATATGAATAATATAAATATATTCTACATATATTTTACATTTAAGTGCAGTCAAGAAGGAACATATGTGACGCTTGTGTGGCATTGTAATGCCGGATTGGTTCTTCCGGGGATGCGTCGAAGCGATGAACACAACAAGGTAAGTTATAAATGGATTTATTAAATAAACAAATGGCTTAGCGTAAAAGCTAGCGAGAATATACATACAAAGATGAAGGTCGAGAGTCGTCACTGTTGCGCGTGGGCAAATTAGGATCCGAGAATGAGTGAACAGAAAAGGTGAGCTTAAATAGGAGGGTGATAATTATTAGCAGGTGTGCGGGGCGAAACTAACAGGTGGACTGATGTGTAACCATAGTGATGGACAAAAACAGGAAATAAACGGGTCAGACAGAATGAAAAAACAAACACGTGAAGATCTGAGCAGCAGATCGCAACAGTATTCCCCCCCAACAAAAGACAGATACCAGATGTCTTAAAAAACAAACAAAAACTTGAACCCCCTCCCCAAAACCAGAAAGTTCACAAACGAAGGGAGGGCGGAGGGAGGCCACGGTGGAGGGTCGCCAGATCGCATGTCCCCGAATCCACCGAGGACACATCATGTGGCGGCGGCGGGTGGAACGCTGCTGCCGAAAAAGTTTTGGCGGGCGACCTCGAAAAGGCCACATTAGTGGCCGCCTCGCAGGATGAGGTGCCCGGCGAGGCGGACGACCCGGGCACGGCCACATCCGTGGCCGACATGGAGGAGGGAGTGTCTGGCGAGGAGGATGACCTCGCAGAGGCCACTCCCGTGGTCGACGTGGTGGACGACGCCTCAGCACCGAAATCCCAGCAGGCTTGGAAGCAGCAGACGAGGGTGCGGGGACTGCAGCCAAAGCAGGCCCGAGTGCAGCTGGCGAGGATGATGCGGGTGCTGCAGCCGAAGAAGGCGTCGGAGGCGGCCTGGGAGCCGCAGGAGTCGTCGGAGGCGGCCTGGGAGCCGCAGGAGTCGTCGGAGGCGGCCTGGGAGCCGCAGGAGTCGTCGGAGGCGGCCTGGGAGCCGCAGGAGTCGTCGGAGGCGGCCTGGGAGCCGCAGGAGTCGTCAGCGTAGAAGCAAACGGCGACGTCGTAGAGGCAGGCGTATTAGTCGTCGGCAGTGCTTGGCGGCGTGGAGCTGGTACCGGCGCTTGGCGGCGTGGAGCTGGTACCGGCGCTTGGCGGCGTGGAGCTGGTACCGGCGCTTGGCGGCGTGGAGCTGGTACTGGAGTAGGCTCCCGCCCTGTCGACACAGTTGTAGGCTCCAGCCCTGTTGTCGACGTTGGTGTGGGCTCCAGCCCCGTCGTCGACACTGGTGCTGGAGTAGGCTCCAGCTCTGGAGCTGGTACTGGAGTGGGCTCCAGCTTTGGAGCTGTTGCTGGAGTGAGATCCAGGCTAAAGTCTGTAACTGGTATGAGAACCAGTTCTGGGTCGGAGGCTGGTGTGAGAACCAGGTGGGAGTCTAGTGCTGGTTTGAGAACCAGGCTAGAGTTCAAAACTGGTGTGAGAACCAGACTAGAGTTCAAAACTGGTGTGAGAAACAGGCCCGAAAAAGCTGCTGGTGTGTGAACCAGGCGAGAGTCGAATTCTGGCGTGAAAACCAGGTTAGTGTCATGTGCTGGTGTGAGAACCAGACTGGGAGCAGGTGTCGGCTTCAGCCGAGGAGCAGGTGTCGGCTTCAGCCGAGGAGCAGGTGTCGGCTTCAGCCGAGGAGCAGGTGTCGGCTTCAGCCGAGGAGCAGGCACAGGGGTCTGCCGAGGAGAACTAGGGGACTGGCTGTGAGCAGGACTAGGACTATGATGAGTGATAAGACAAACACTAGGACTCGGGCAAGGACTTGAGAGAGGACCAGGACTTACAATCACACTAGTGCTTTGAGAAGGGCTTGGGCAACGACCAGGACTTACAGTCATACCAGGGCTTGGGCAAGAACTAGGACAAACGGTCAAACTAGGGCTTGGGCAAGGACTGGGACTAACAATCAAACTGGTGCTCGGGCAAGGACTAGGACAAAGACTAGGACTTACAGTAACACTGGGGCTCGGACAAGAACTTGGGTAAGGACTAGGGTTCGGACGGAACACAGGTGGAGGAGGTCTACAAGGCCGTTGAGACTTGGCCGGGGGAAAAACAGGTGGAGGAGGTCTACAAGGCCGTTGAGACTTGGCCGGGGGAAAAACAGGTGGAGGAGGTCTACAAGGCCGTTGAGACTTGGCCGGGGGAAAAACAGGTGGAGGAGGTCTACAAGGCCGTTGAGACTTGGCCAGGGGAAAAACAGGTGGAGGAGGTCTACAAGGCCGTTGAGATTTGGCCGGGGGAAAAACAGGTGGAGGAGGTCTACATGGTGGCTGTGGTTTAGAGGGTAGTATCTGTGCTACCTCCGTAGCACAGCTATAGGTCATAGCCCCTTCCTCCAGACGGGGATCCCAGACCCGTTCCCTATGGTCAGGGACTGACCTTAAGGGAGGGTGGTGGGAGGCTTGGAGGCGGGCCGACTCCTCCCCTTTAATTTGTCCAGAATTTCCTTTAGAAAAGGGAGGAAACACCTTGGACTTGGCCGGAGAATGAGGTTTTAAAGGAGGTGTAGGAGAAAAACTAGGTGACTGAGGTTGACTAGAATAATAAGAAAAAATATCCTGATAATTCTGTATCTTGTCATGAATGTTATTGATATTCAAAAAAGGTTGGGAATGAGAATTACTGTCCACAATATAAAAATCTTCTGAAAAAATGTCATCAACAGAGGCCGGTGTTGCGTCACCGGTGGGCGTTCCCCAATTGACGTCATCGCTTGTGTCAGAAAAAGTGTCATGGCAGCTTAAGGAATGATTTGAAAAAAAACAAGCAGGATTACCGGTAATGACGGGTGAATCCTGGACGGGGTGAAACTTGCTGTGTCCATGGGGAGGAATAAGTGGTGCTGGAACATTACTGCCGTGCGGGGGGCCTCTCCACTGGACCCCCCGCCTCTTCGGGGCAGCGCGAACGGCTTCGGAGGGGACTTCAGGCCCACAGTCAAGTCTTTCCTGCTCCCAAGCCACGAGCTCCAACCACAAACCCAAGTCGAAGGGTTCCTCCCGTGGTTTCGACGCGGAAAAACATTTTGATGCTCGGATCCTACTGTGACGCTTGTGTGGCATTGTAATGCCGGATTGGTTCTTCCGGGGATGCGTCGAAGCGATGAACACAACAAGGTAAGTTATAAATGGATTTATTAAATAAACAAATGGCTTAGCGTAAAAGCTAGCGAGAATATACATACAAAGATGAAGGTCGAGAGTCGTCACTGTTGCGCGTGGGCAAATTAGGATCCGAGAATGAGTGAACAGAAAAGGTGAGCTTAAATAGGAGGGTGATAATTATTAGCAGGTGTGCGGGGCGAAACTAACAGGTGGACTGATGTGTAACCATAGTGATGGACAAAAACAGGAAATAAACGGGTCAGACAGAATGAAAAAACAAACACGTGAAGATCTGAGCAGCAGATCGCAACAACATATGCATTATACAGTCTGACGGCTGTCGGTATGAAGGACCTCCTGTGTCGTTCCGTGTTACGTTTAGGGAGTCTGAGCCTTCCACTGAACATGCTCATTCTCTCCGCCAGGTCCGAGTGTAGTGGGTGGGAGGTGTTGTCCATAATGGCTAGGAGTTTTGCTAGACTTCTCCTCTCTAACACCACCGCTAGAGAGTCTAGCTCCACTCCCACCACGTTACTGGCCTTCTCTACCAACTTGTCCAGTCTGTTTGTGTCCCACACTCTCAGCCCGCTGCCCCAGCAAGCCACGGCGTACAAGAAGGTGCCCGACACCACCGACTCGGAAAACATCTTCAACATCTTTGTACAGACGTTGAAGGATCCTAGCCTCCTGAGGCCTTTCTTGTAGAGGGCCTCAGCGTGTTTTGACCCATTTAGCTTGTTTTCGATGTGTACGCCGAGGTATTTATAATCCTCAACCATGTCCACATCGACCCCCCTGATGGAAACCGGGGTCGCCGGAGTATTCTTCCTCCTTCCCAGGTCCACAACCAGCTCCTTGGTCTTTGTCACATTGAGCTGGAGGTGGTTCTTTCCACATCATGTGACAAAGTCATCCACCAGTGCCCTGTATTCCTCATCATCACCATCCTCAATACACCCCACTATCGCAGAGTCATCAGAAAACTTCTGAAGGTGGCAGGACTCTGACTGATAGTGGAAATCGGTGGTGTAAATGTTGAAGAGGAAGGGGGAGAGGACAGTACCCTGCGGGGCCCCGGTGTTGCTGACCAGCCTGTCAGACACACAATCCTGCAGTCGAATGTACTGTGGTCTGTCAGTCAGGTAATCTGCAACCCAGGACACCAAAGGGGCCTCCACCTGCATCTTCTCCAACTTCACACCCAGTAGCCCAGGCCGTACAGTATCGAAAGCACTGGAGAAGTCAAAAAACATGACCCTCACACTGCTTGCAGGCTTGTCCAGTTTGGTGTGGGCTCGGTTCAGCCGGTAGATGACTGCGTCCTCCACTCCCAGTCGTGGCTGGTAGGCGAATTGGAGTGGGACCAGGTGGGGCTTGACTGTAGGGCGGAGTTGTTCTAGGACCAACCTCTCCATGGTCTTCATAATATGGGAGGTTAGCGCCACCGGCCTGTAGTCCTTTGATGCGCTGGGTTGCGTCCACTTGGGGATGGGGACCATGCATGAGGTTTTCCACTAAGGCTCATGTGGAAAATGTGCTGGAGCACACCACACGGCTGTGGGGCGCAGGCTTTGAGCACCCTGGGGCTCACGCCGTCAGGACCCGCGGCCTTGCCTGTGTGTAACTTATTTAGCAGTGCATTCACCTGTTTTGCAGACGGACACACTGTGGGGGGTCTCAGGTGGTTGGAGTAGGGGGAGTCACCATTCTGAGGGTGAGGTGTTAAGTGGGGGGAGGTAGTCATTGGTGTTGTGGGGATGTAAGGCGGGAGGGGGAATGGATTGGCATGACTCGGGGGGCGGGGGGGGGGCTTGTCGGAACCACTGTGTCAAACCTGTTAAAGAACTGGTTTAGTTCATTGGCCCTCTCCTTGTCGCCGTCCATCCCCGACCCCTCGATGGTTTGAGGCCGGTGATGGTCTGCATACCTCTCCAGACCTCCTTCATGTTGTTATCCTTTAGCTTCCCTTCCAACTTCCTCCTGTAGTTTTACTTGGCCTCCCTGAGTTTGGTCTTCAGACGCACCTGAACTCTTTTCACCCCCTCCCTGTTACCAGCATTGAATGCCCTCTTCTTCTCATTCAGTTGGGCTTTGATGTCCTTGGTCAACCAAGGCTTGTTGTTTGGGTTGCAAATGACCGTCTTTGATCGGACATTTGAGTCAACACAGAAGTTGATATAGTCTGTGATGCACTCTGTGAGCCCGTCAATCTCCTCTTCGTGAGGCTCCATGTGCACCTGCCAGTCAGTTACCTCAAAACAGCCTTGTAGTGTCTCTTGGACCCCTTCTGACCACCTTTTCACAGTTTTTTTGGTCACAGGCAGTCTTTTGACCAGAGGCACATAACAGGGGTTGAGGTAAACAAGGTTGTGGTCTGACCGGCGCAGCTCTGGGAGTGCTATGGAGCTTATACACATCATTGATGTTTGCGTACAGCAGGTCCAGGATCTTATTTACTCTGGTGCGGCAGCTGACATACTGAGTGAAGTTGGGTAGTAATTTGTCCATAGTAACATGGTTAAAATCCCCCGAGATGAGGATGAGACCTTTCGGGTGCTGGGTTTGTAGTCTGGCTATCGAGCTGTGGATGACGTCACTGGCGGCTGCAGCGTTAGCAGAGGGGGGGGATGTATACTGCCATCATGGTAACATGCGGAATCTCCCTGGGCAAATAATATGGTCTGAGTCCTACACCTAAAATCTCTATATTCGGGTCTCAGTGGCGCTCTTTTACTGTAGTATGACCGGGAAGACAATATTTCTTATAATTATACAAAGCAAGCCCCCCTCCTTTCTGCTTGCCAATGGTCAGTGAGCACCATTTCGAACCCGTTTATGGAGACGTTACTATCCGGAACATCGTCGTGCAGCCACGTCTCAGTAAAACACATTAGGCTACACCAGGGGCGTCGCCAGACAGATTTCACTGGGGCACGTGCCCCAGTGTTGATCTGCAGTGCCCCAGTAAAAATTTCACCAATAAAAAAAAAAAACGCTTCAGAGTTTTAAGTCTACATAACATAGAAAACAGCGCACATACTGTATGGTAATTGATTGCTACTGTATTCACTCCACACAATGAGCACATGGCTAATTGATATGGTAATTTATTCACGTGTGGATCGGGACTTCAGTTGAGAGAGGGAGAGAGAGAGAGAGAGAGAGGGGTTGCGAATCACTGCTGAGGTTGGTCAAAGTTAGCCAACAACAGATTATTAATTATATTATTTTGATTTTGATTTGACTCAAACTGTAACTCTTAGAGGGATATCAGAAAGTTATTCGCCCGCAGCAGGGAAGAAGCAGCGAGGAATGAGAGATGTAAGTGAAGTCCTAGCTAGCTAGGCAACATCATTGTCTTAAGTTGTTGCTAAGTTAGCTAAAGTTATTCCTTGTATCAAGACAAACATATTCATTTGCTGTAAGAGCTGTCGGGGGAATTTCCAATGAACATGAAACATAATGTTAGTTATTGTCTGCTGGTTCTGCATCAATGATGATTTGGAGTAAGCATGTGTGAGTTGAGTGCTTCTCAAATGGTTTATCTTCAGGAAGAAAAGCATTTTTCCATATCATCAGTCGTGAGCCAAATTTTTTAATCATTTAAGTTTATTTCACAGAAATATAGCACAGTAGACTTGTCTTGTTAATCGGTGTGACTTTGACTAAAATAATCTTGTTTTGTGACCAGAAAAATGGCTACAGCTAAAGCATCTGGTTTTGTTTAAAAAAAAAATAGTAACATTTCTGTATTTGTTTTCAGAAAGATGGCTGAAAATATCAGGTTTTGTTGGCCCATTCAGATTTTTTTAAAATATATTTCCATGTCTGTCCTGAGTCCTCCAACTTGTTAGTCGGTTTGCCTTTTGCCAAAATACTCACTAGAAAAACGTCTAAAAATATCTGGTTTTGTTGCCACAATTTGATTTTTCCCTCCCTAAACTTTTTTTTTTTCATGCACACATCTGACTGCGACTCACTGAAAATGAAACACGATCCACTTTTATGTCACGACCCACCAGTTGGGAACCACTGGTCAACTGTATAACAGTTACTGTAATATTTCCATGTCTGTCCAGAGTGATTGACCACTTTGCAAAAATGAAAAGTTACAGTTTACTTCTCAGAAAATGATTCCCTGAACAGACACACAACAGGTGTTCATTTATTCTACTACTGTGGCTTTATTGTTTTGTGTATATTTTATAGTTTTGTGTATCTGAAATAGGACTAGACACATTGCCATAAATGGAAATTAAATAATATAAAAGAACCCAGAGATGTAGGGGTGCTTTTTTTTTTGTTTTACTTTTGCATATGTTAAATTTGCAAATGATTACTGCAATATATATTTCAAAAAGATTCATTGCTCTTCCTTTTTGCTTTTACCAGTAGCAGTTTAGAAGTCTGGAGTAAAAAAGTGCACAAGTAGGTCAAATGCATTAGTTATTTTCAGGTGGTTAATCAAAGATCCATACAACATAATCTGATATGATTTCATAGTTTAAAGCACTATTTATGTATTTTTTATGATAAATAAGTGCTAAAAATGTTTTTGCTTGCGCTCTTTGCACGCTCACATGAATTATTTGTGCCCCGGGTGTGCCCCAGTACAGTATTAGGTCTAGTGACACCCTTGGGCTACACTCACGATATTCTTTCTGACTACCGGCAAGCACCAATAACTCATCCATTTTTGTTTGCCAGAGACCGCACGTTACCCATGACGACGGAAGGAATATATGGTTTATATCTCCTCTCCCTCCTCGCTTCAGCCCTCTTATGTCTCGAGCGTCTCCTTTTCCACCGACAGCCACGAGCACCTCCATAAGTCCTTTTTAGCTCCTCCGGGATCTGGTTAGTTAGTGTCGCGTCAGTTAGCTGGATACTAATAACTGCTGCCGCTAACAACTGTTCCCTGGTGTAGATGAAAGAGCCGCTCCACTGTTTCCCGTTTGAGCTAATCAGTAGCGTCCCCACCGTCAGTAAGACGAACAAAACACTCCTAATAAACTGCATGTTTAGAAGGGCACGACTTGATAAAAGTACATGTAAAAATATATAAAAGTACAAAATGAACAAAGACAAGAGACATGGACGGAGCGAACTGCAGCCGTCTAGATCAACGCATGCGCACTTGCACAAATTGCTGTATGTATACTTTTGACCCAGCAGATTTGGTCACATTTTCAGTAGACACATAAATTCATAAAAGAACCAAACATAATGTTTTTGTGACAAACAAGTATGTGCTCCAATCACTATCACAAAAAAGTAAGAGTTGTAGAAATTATTGGAAACTCAAGACAGCCATGACATTATGTTCTTTACAAGCGTATGTAAACTTTTGACCATGAGTGTGTGTATATATATATATATATATGTCCCGAGTGATAAAAAATATTAAAATCTAATACAGTTATTAATTAAAACCAATAACAATTGTTAATATACATATTAAGAACCCAATGTAGGGAGAGCAGCTGTCCAAAATAAGGAAAGATGATTAACCGGTTCACAATTTATTAAAATACAATAAAAACAGTCACATTGGTGATGCTAAAATACCAGATGGTACAAAGGTGATGGGCGAGGGGCCAACAGGCGTGTGGATATCTTGGCTCCGCCCCTTCCACGGCGTCCACCTGCACAAAAATTAAAAAGGGAGGCAGGCAACGGAGATAAAATCAACAAAAAAACTGCGACGCTATCCGGGCTGACGTCCCACTTACACACAAGGCAGGGTTTCCCCTGCCGTTGCTGTAGTTCCGCGTCAAAGTGTTGGGGCACGCCCACTCTCCTCGTCACAGTCAGTAGCGGGACCTACGTGGCCGCACCCGTCCCGCTCCGCCTCTTGGTCACTATCGGGGGTCACCGCAGGTCTCCGGGTCCAAATTGCCCCCTGTCCACAAGAGCCAGCTACGACGCACGAGCCCGCAAAGCCACAGCCAGTCAGATGTCTCCACAGCTCCAGAACACACGGGACTTACGTGGGAGGCAGAGTTTCCTCTACCCCTGCGTGTTGTGTGTTCCTTGGGGTTCGCTCCGGTAGCCTGCGGGATGTGCTGTGTCGTCCGGGGGTTCCTTCCCCACCTGTGTGCGTTCGCTCAGTCAAACTTGGCAAAGCCTGCCGGATCCTTCCGTCCCCTCTCTCCTGCCGCCAAACCCTGTAGTTTCCCTCTGTCGATCCTCTCTCCTGCAAACTCTTGCTGCTCCTTTTAAATGTGCAGTCCTAATGCTCCACAGGTGTGCCCAATTTCCCGTGCCGTTGAATTGGGCACTTTTGTTGTTAGGGGCAACCAGCTAAAAGGGGCAATGTCTTAAAAATACCAGCAAGTCCACAAGGAAAAAAAACATGCAATTAAAAATACAATCAACCTCTAAAATGTAAAAACGTGCAATCCAAAATACAATCAAATTCTAAAATATAAAAACATGCAATTTAAAATCCACAGCAATAAAATACTATAAAACTTGAATGGCAATGAAAAAAAATAAAATCCCCTACTTGTGTCCCATCACATATATATATATATATACATATATATTTATATATATATATATATATATATATATATATATATATATATATATATATATATATATACACATACACACACACATATATACAGGCTCGGGATCTTTCTGTGTGGAGTTTGCATGTTCTCCCGTGAATGCGTGGGTTCCCTCCGGGTACTCCGGCTTCCTCCCAATTCCAAAGACATGCACCTGGGGATAGGTTGATTGGCAACACTAAATTGGCCCTAGTGTGTGAATGTGAGTGTGAATGTTGTCTATCTGTGTTGGCCCTGCGATGAGGTGGCAACTTGTCCAGGGTGTACGCCGCCTTCCGCCCGATTCTAGCTGAGATAGGCGCCAGCGCCCCCCGCGACCCCAAAAGGGAATAAGCAGTATAAATGGATGGATGGATATATATATATATATATATATATATATATATATATATATATATATAATAGATTTTTTTTTAAATGAGAATCGATTCTGAATCGCACAAGGATTCAATCTATATATATACTGTATATGGATACTGTATATATATAATATATATATGTGTGTGTATATATATATGTATATAAGTATATATATATATGTATATAAAATATTTACATCAATACATATTAATATATTATATACATGTATGATACATTTATATAAAGATATAACATACAATATAACACACAATGTATATACAATATATATATATATTTATATATATATATATATATATACTGTATATATATATATATATATAGATATATATATATATATTTATTTATACAGTTCTGAAGTGTGTGTAGTGATATATATGTGTAATGTCATTAAATAAGCATGTAAATAAATTGAATATCAAAACCACCTCACTAACTTCAGTTTTTTTTAAATTTTTTATTATTTATTACAACTCTTCGTGATGTCTCAGAATGGTTTGTGATCTGCGTTTACACTTAACCCAATTAACAATATTGGTTTCCAAAAATCTTTTTGGCAATCAAATTTACCTAAATGTTGCATTTGACTCCTCTCTGAGCTGCCACCTTATCGTGGTAGAGGAGTTTGCGTGTCCCAATGACCCTAGGAGCTATGTTGTCCGGGGGCTTTATGCCCCCTGGTAGGGTCTCCCAAGGCAAACAGGTTCTAGGTGAGGGATCAGACAAAGAGCAGTTCGAAGACCTTTATGAAGAAGAAAAAACATAGACCCAGATTTCCCTCGCCCGGACGCGGGTCACCGGGGCCCCCCTCTGGAGCCAGGCCCGGAGGTGGGGCACGATGGCGAGCGCCTGGTGGCCGGGCCTGTTCCCATGGGGCCCGGCCGGGCACAGCCCGAAGAGGCAACGTGGGTCACCCCTCCAATGGGCTCACCACCCATAGCAGGGGCCATAGAGGTCGGGTGCAATGTGAGCTGGGCGGCAGCCGAAGGCAGGGCACTTGGCGGTCCGATCCTCGGCTACAGAAGCTAGCTCTTGGGACGTGGAACGTCACCTCACTGGGGGGGAAAGAGCCTGAGCTAGTGAGCGAAGTTGAGAAGTTACGGCTGGATATAGTCGGACTCACTTCGACGCACAGCAAGGGCTCTGGAACCACTTCTCTCGAGAGGGACTGGACCCTCTTCCACTCTGGCGTTGCCGGCAGTGAGAGGCGACGGGCTGGGGTGGCAATTCTTGTTTCGCCCCCGGCTCAAAGCCTGCACGTTGGAGTTTAACCCGGTGGACGAAAGGGTAGCCTCCCTCCGCCTTCGGGTGGGGGGACGGGTCCTGACTATTGTTTGTGCTTATGCACCAAACAGCAGTTCAGAGTACCCACCCTTTTTGGGAGCACTCGAGGGAGTACTGGAAAGTGCTCCCCCGGGTGATTCCCTTGTCATACTGGGGGACTTCAACGCTCACGTTGGCAACGACAGTGAAACCTGGAGAGGCGTGATTGGGAAGAATGGCCCCCCGGATCAGAACCCGAGTGGTGTTTTGTTATTGGACTTTTGTGCTCGTCACAGTTTGTCCATAACAAACACCATGTTCAAACATAAGGGTGTCCATATGTGCACTTGGCACCAGGACACCCTAGGCCGCGGTTCCATGATCGACTTTGTAGTTGTGTCATCGGATTTGCGGCCTTATGTTTTGGACACTCGGGTGAAGAGAGGGGCGGAGCTTTCTACCGATCACCACCTGGTGGTGAGTTGGCTGCGATGGTGGGGGAGGATGCCGGACAGACCTGGGAGGCCCAAACGCATTGTGAGGGTCTGCTGGGAACGTCTGGCAGAGTCTCCTGTCAGAGAAAGTTTCAATTCCCACCTCCGGAAGAACTTTGAACATGTCACGAGGGAGGTGCTGGACATTGAGTCCGAGTGGACCATGTTCCGCACCTCTATTGTCGAGGCGGATGATCAGAGCTGTGGCCGCAAGGTAGTTGGTGCTTGTCGGGGCGGCAATCCTAAAACCCCTTGGTGGACACCAGCGGTGAGGGATGCCGTCAAGCTGAAGAAGGAGTCCTATCGGGTCCTTTTGGCTCATAGGACTCCGGAGGCAGTGAACAGGTACCAACAGGCCAAGTGGTGTGCAGCTTCAGCGGTCGCTGAGGCAAAAACTCGGACATGGGAGGAGTTCGGGGAAGCCATGGAAAACGACTTCCGGACGGCTTCGAAGCGATTCTGGACCACCGTCCGCCGCCTCAGGAAGGGGAAGCAGTGCACTATCAACACCGTGTATGGTGCGGATGGTGTTCTGCTGACCTCGACTGCAGATGTTGTGGATAGGTGGAAGGAATACTTCGAAGACTTCCTCAATCCCACCAACACGTCTTCCTATGAGGAAGCAGTGCCTGGGGAATCTGTGGTGGACTCTCCTATTTCTGGGGCTGAGGTCGCTGAGGTAGTTAAAAAGCTCCTCGGTGGCAAGGCCCCAGGGGTGGATGAGGTCCGCCCGGAGTTCCTTAAGGCTCTGGATGCTGTGGGGCTGTCTTGGTTGACAAGACTCTGCAGCATCGCGTGGACATCGGGGGCGGTACCTCTGGATTGGCAGACCGGGGTGGTGGTTCCTCTCTTTAAGAAGGGGGACCGGAGGGTGTGTCGTGGGTTCACACCCCTCAGCCTTCCCGGTAAGGTTTATTCAGGTGTACTGGAGAGGAGGCTACGCCGGATAGTCGAACCTCGGATTCAGGAGGAACAGTGTGGTTTTCGTCCTGGTCGTGGAACTGTGGACCAGCTCTATACTCTCCGCAGGGTTCTTGAGGGTGCATGGGAGTTTGCCCAACCAGTCTACATGTACTTCGTGGACTTGGAGAAGGCATTCGACCGTGTCCCTCTGGAAGTCCTGTGGGGTGTGCTCAGAGTATGGGGTATCGGACTGTCTTATTGTGGCGGTCCGCTCCCTGTACGATCAGTGCCAGACCTTGGTCCGCATTGCCGGCAGTAAGTCGAACACATTTCCAGTGAGGGTTGGACTCCGCCAAGGCTGTCCTTTGTCACCGATTCTGTTCATAACTTTTATGGACAGAATTTTTAGGCGCAGTCAAGGCGTTGAGGGGTTCCGGTTTGGTGACCGCAGGATTAGGTCTCTGCTTTTTGCAGATGATGTGGTCCTGATGGATTCATCTGACCGGGATCTTCAGCTCTCACTGGATCGGTTCGCAGCCGAGTGTGAAGCGACCGGAATGAGAATCAGCACCTCCAAGTCCGAGTCCATGATTCTCGCCCGGAAAAGGGTAGAATGCCCTCTCCAGGTTGGGTAGGAGACCCTGCCCCAAGTGGAGGAGTTCAAGTACCTAGGAGTCTTGTTCACCAGTGGGGGAAGAGTGGATCGTGAGATCGACAGGAGGATCGGTGCGGCGTCTTCAGTAATGCGGACGTTGTACCGATCCGTTGTGGTGAAGAAGGAGCTGAGCCGGAAGGCAAAGCTCTCAATTTACCGGTCGATCTACGTTCCCATCCTCACCTATGGTCATGAGCTTTGGGTCATGACCGAAAGGATAAGATCACGGGTACAAGCGGCCGAAATTAGTTTCTTCCGCCGTGTGGCGGGGCTCTCCCTTAGAGATAGGGTGAGAAGCTCTGCCATCCGGGAGGAACTCAAAGTAAAGCCGCTGCTCCTTCACATCGAGAGGAGCCAGATGAGGTGGCTCGGGCATCTGGTCAGGATGCCACCCGAACACATCCCTAGGGAGGTGTTTAGGGCACGTCCAACCGGTAGGAGGCCACGGGGAAGACCCAGGACACGTTGGGAAGACTATGTCTCCCGGCTGGCCTGGGAACGCCTCGGGATCCCCCGGGAAGAGCTAGACGAAGTGGCTGGGGAGAGGGAAGTCTGGGTTTCCCTGCTTAGGCTGTTGCCCCCGCGACCCGACCTCGGATAAGCGGAAGAAGATGGATGGATGGGTGCATTTGGGCTGCTTTCTGGTTCCATATTGGTGCAAACGGCAAGCATTTGTCCGGTTTCTAAAACGTCACATATTACATTTTTAGAATGTTACCGAACAGTCTCAATGGCAATGCTTTAAGTCTGCATATAAAGAGGGAAGTTCGCCAAACATGTACAAATTTGGCAGCTCATGAGAGCCAAAACAGGTGTTGGATATACTCCTTCTATCTTTTTAGTGCAATGGTGGAACTAATGTGTTGCTTTGTTTCAGACCTGTTCATCAAGTACATTTACACAATTCAACATATCCAAAGAGGAGCTGTTAAGGTCTCAAAAAAGGAATCCAAGTGCGGATCAGTAAAAAATCTATTTAATAACCAAAAAACACTGGAGAAAATAATTCAATAGTAAAAAAAAATCAGCTCCAGGAAAACTGGGTCAAAAGTCAGTTCACCATCTGAGGAAATGCAAAAACAGGAATCAAAAGGGGTTCAGGGCAAAGGTCAGAATAATTGAGTTCAGGCAAGATTGTACCGCAGGCAACAGACAAACTGGCACTGGCTGGGTGGCGATCCAGGGTTTAAGTCAGGTTGTTGGTTAAATGCAGGTGGGCTCACATGACTGGCAACACACCTGCAACTGATGACCAGAGGGAAAAAAAGGCAGGAGAACCGCCCTCATGACAGGAGCAGCAAGAAGCAAATGTTATATTTAATCCTACTTCTTCTCCACGTTTATTAATGATAATTCCTTCACACCAATATGTTTAAGTGTTTACATTTCGTTCAATTCCTGTGTGAAACAAATGAAAGAAGGCGTTTGGTAAACAAATATAAATAGATTCCAGTAAGTAAATAAAAACAATCCCATTAAATATACATACTGCTCTAAGATGTTTGACATTTTTATACAATTCATGATTGATCCCTTTATATAAATAAAGTGATGGGGCGGCGTGGTGCAGTTGGAAAAGGGTTCCTGGTTCAATCCTCACCTTCTACAACCTCGTCACATTTGTTGTGTCCTTGACCAAGACACTACACCCTTGCTCCTGATGGGTCCTGGTTAGGGCCTTGCATGGCAGCGCCCGCCATCAATGTGTGTGTGAATGGGTGAATGTTGAAATAGTGTCAAAGCGCTTTGAGTACCTTGAAGGTAGAAAAGCGCTATACAAGTATCACCCATTTAACACCTTATTGGTGATCATCAATGAATGTCATGTATTACTCAATATTTACTTATTAGGTTGATTGGCAACACTAAATTGGCCCCCAGTGTGTGAATGTTGTCCGTCTATCTGTGTTGGCCCTGCCATGAGGTGGCGACATGTCCAGGGTGTACACCGCCTTCCGCCCGATTGTAGCTGAGATAGGCACCAGCGACCGCCGCGACCCCAAAGGGAATAAGCGGTAGAAAATGGATGGATGGATGGATGGATGGATGGATGCTTATTTCAGATGCATCAAGTCTTTATAATTTTTTTTCCCTATAGTCAAGGGGATGTCATCGTCAATATTTTACCCATTCCTTGATATCTTTAACAACAAGTACTTTTGTCCTCCATTTCACTTGAAGTAGATTTTAGAGTTGGCTCCTTAAGCACAGAAATGTTCTCCCATTTTGTCAACTGGCTTGCATTCTTTTTTTGATGTCAGCGTTACAGTTTGTCAGATGCTGATTTATTTATACATTTTTTTTCCTTGATTCTCTGCTAAATCATAGAAACCATGTGTTGATATTGAAATCCACATCCACCCTCTTGGATTGCAGAAAGCTGTCCGCCTGTTGCTCTGTCAAACCAGACCCACCTTGTCCTCCTCCTTTGCCATTAGTATGTGTGTTATTCAAAGCCCGGTCATAATCAAATTCTTCATGCGAACAGACTCTTGCATGGAAAAAAAACTTTTATTGTCATTTATCAGATCTTTTCAGATGGCAAAGTGCACACAACACTATTCTTCTCGGTCCATATCTGGCCTTTACGGTATAACTGTTATGTTTCCTACTGGGGAAGGAGACGGCACAGCGAAGGGATGTCAGGTTCAACAGGTTTATTTGTAGACTGGATGATTACATGGAGTGGGTATGCTACTATGTGTTTGCATGGAAGACGATGTGTGGAATTTATCATATGTAGATACCGTAAGGTTTGTTGAGGTGCGTGTTGGCTGAAAAGGGTGTCCAAATCCGAGAGGGAGGAAGCCAGAGGGAGTCCAATGTCCAAGCGAGGTCAGAGGCAGGAGAGCGGGTCCAAAGTCCATAAACAAAGTCGAGGATCCAGGAAGGCAAAATGGGTCCAGAAGAGAAACAGCGGTGGTGACACGACACTGTGGGAAGAACAGGAGAAACAGGGATCAGGGAAAACACAAGGACACAAGGAAATAGGCAATGAGCGAAATCAGGAGGTAGTCAGAGACACGCAGCTTACAAAAGTAGTTTACGTTCCGACATCGAGGAGTCAGCGTCGGCCATCTTTATACTGCCCTCCTTCATTAGCATCAGGTGTGGCCTGCCGTCGGCTGCAGCGGAGAGTGGGCGTGGTCCGCTTGATGAGTGTGTGGGAGAGTCTCTGGTGTTTGCAGTGGATCTTCTGCGTGCTCTTGCAGCAGCAGGAAGCACAGCGTGTGTGCGTGACACAACAATAACATCAATACAAATTACCTTTAGGGAAAGCTTTTTTTTTTTTCTTCTTTTCTTAGTTCATTTCGAACCTGACATACCTACAACATTATATATCAAGCAATTTCATCATTTTACAATACACAATACATCATGTCCGAAAAGGAGTAGGAAGAAGCAAAGCTTATTTAATTCTACCCCTTTCCCACGTCAGAGTGTTCACAAATATACACATTCATTCACTGACCTTCTTTACAGCAAAATAACAAAATGACATCCGTGAATGAGTAACACAACAGTTTTGTAATATGTACGTAATTAATTTAGTCATTATTAACATACTGAGATGAAGAATGTCTTATTTTCAATAAGTTTGAAAGTGTTTCTCATAATTGTTATTTGTACTTTGTAAGCACTATTAATTTGAACTTCCTCCTAAACTGGATCATATCAGTACAATGTTTAACTTCTTTACTTAATCCATTCCATAATTAAATTCCTCATACTGATATGCCTAAGGTTTTAAGTGTTGTACGTGCATACAAATGTTTTAAATTAGATTTTCCTCTAAGGTTATATTTCTTCTCTTTATTTGAGAAGAATTGTTGTACATTCTTTGCTAGCAGGTTATAATTTACTTTGTACATCAATTTAGCTGTTCGCAATTTTACCAAATCACCGAACTTTAATATTTTTGACTCAAAGCTCATTAACATACTTGAAGAACTGTTGTATAAGAAGGAAGCAAAAGCTTGGTTTTTCTCTTTTTGACATCCTTCTCCATGCTGGTGCGTTTGCCTAGAGTTGTGCTGCCTGTAAATGTGACATGAGTCATGCATACACGATACATGAGCGTAAACCGACCAGGCAGAACCGCTGCCTTTCAAAGCAGTGACAAATTCCCAACGAGAAGTGATATTTTGCAATGTTTATTCATGGAACACTTATATAGGATGGCGTCAAGACATGCTGTTTTCCGGGGGTCATACATGTCCCTTCAATTCCAAGTTTTAGTGTAAAAAACAACATGGATGAACCTCCATTCTTGACTTACTTTTACTCGTACTGTAGTAGCGCAACAGTAAGATATAAATGTGTCCGTCCCCAGGGATTCACCAACAGATGAACTTAAACTTTTGTGCATCCTTGAAGGGGAACTAAAATTCTTTTGGAATGTTGCCTTTCATTCAATGAATT
>NC_084614.1:34237002-34344502 GCF_033978795.1 Nerophis ophidion | reverse complement strand
ATTCAGACTCGGATATCAGCGGCCTTAAATGATTCAACAGATTACGCATGTATTGAAACAGATTATTGGAGTATGGAGGGAGATAGCGAAAACGAAATTGAAGAAGAAACTGAAGCTATTGAGCGAATAGCTATTGACGCTACTCGGCCATGGCATGGGTGTACCTAATGAAGTGGCCCATAGCATGGTTGCCTTATTAGCATCGCTGGTAAAATGTGCAGACCAAACAATCAGGACTTTTGCATCTTGTGACACTGGAGCAACTTATATCCGTCGATTGGTAAGTGTTTGTTTCGCATTAAATGTGGGTATCTAGTTTGAAATGTACATACAGCTAGCCTAAATAGCATGTTAGCATCGATTAGCGTAGCATGTTAGCATCGATTAGCTGGCAGTCACACCGCGACCAAATATGCCTGATTAGCACATAAGTCAACAACATAAACAAAACTCACCTTTGTGATTTTGTTGACTTTATCGTTGCAAATGCATCTGCAGGTTATCCATACATCTCTGTGCCATGTCTGTCGTAGCATCGCCGGTAAAATGTGCAGACACTCGGGCACAATCAATCGGGGTCTGGCGGCAGATTTCTTGCCAGTGGTGCAACTTGAATCCCTCCCTGTTAGTGTTGTTACACCATCCGACAACACACCGACGAGGCATGATGTCTCCAAAGTTCCAAAAAATAGTCGAAAAAACGGAAAGTAACAGAGCTGAGACCCGGTGTTTGTAATGTGAAAATGAAAATGGCGGCTGTATATACCTCAGTGACGTCACGTTCTGAGGTCATCGCTACAAGACCGATAAACAGAAAGGCGTTTAATTCGCCAAAATTCACCCATTTAGAGTTCGGAAATCGGTTAAAAAAATACATGGTCTTTTTTCTGCAACATCAAGGTATATATTGACGCTTGCATAGGTTTGGTGATAATGTTCCCCTTTAAAGCAAGAAGTTATCAATTACCTGCAAATATCCAAAATTGATTCATAGAAAGGGATGTGGGGTGTAACCTCAGAAGAACGGCAAAATATAAACACGCTTTAGCACTTAAGCACAAGGATATGTTTTTGTGTCTCAGTCTGTGGGGTGAAAATATGGAACAGCCTGAGTGATGAACTCAAAAACTGTTCAATAATTGAGCATTTTAAGAAATGTTACAAATCTAACATTTTGGTTCGGTATAGTGAGGTCAAGGCCTATTTTGAATGTGAGTATAAATTACTTATATATGACCTTCTTTGATGATATATTGAGAATTGTAAGCACATTGTTATGGGCAAATTAAGTTATGTGAATCAAGATACATGTGATAAAATGTGGTTCAGAGGTAACTGGATATTAGTTGAAGTAAGTATGTAAAAAAGGGGGGGATTCAAAAAGTTTATACTTCTTTCCATTACCTTTTTTATTTAATTAATAACAGTTTCTTTTCTTTTTTGTGAAATAATATTTCCATTGAGCACACGGTTGTTCACTGGAGATATGTATGTATATTATGTACGACATGTATGATGTGCAGCTGACTATGATATACTCAATAAACAACCACCTAACCGAGGGGTCGGGAACCTTTTTGGCTGAAAGATCCAAGAAGCCAAATATTATAAAATGTATTTCCGTAAGAGCCATATATAATAATATTTTTTTTACACTGAACACAAATAATCACGTGCATTTTTAAGTAAAACCAACATTTCTACGGTATAATAAGTCTGTTTTTTTCTGTAATAACATTTTTATTCTGAAGCTAACTGTGGAGGGGGTGTGGCCTGCAGGCCTGCAGCGAAGCGGAGTGTGCCAGGACCGGCCTTTAAATCAGCGATAGGTGCGTAGACGGCCCACCTGGGCCTTGTTATCTAATCACCTGTCGCTATGTTATAAGCAGCAGCCAGGAGGAGAGACGGGGTTGGGGCTGGAGCCAGAGTGCGAGCGAGAAGCAAAGAGAAAAAGACAACTGCTGGAAAGCAACTGAGAGACTTATTGAAAAATAAAACAATATTGTAACCCTGTAACAGGCTCTCATGTCGGTGCTTGGTGGTCTGAAGAAACCCCAGGAGGGCAAGCCCCACACTAATCAATAATAAATAAATAACTTTTTACCATTAACGCAACTTCTTGAAAAGGTGCGGTAGAAATGGATGGATGGATTAAAATGCACGAGAATGTTTTATATTTTGAACGTTACTTTTAACACTGTGATTACAAGCGGAATTATTCATTACTTAGCGTGTTAAGCAGTGTCAGCTCGGATTTATCTGAGACCCAGATGCAGTCATCAAAAGAGCCACATCTGGCTCTAGAGCCATAGGTTCCCTACCCCTGACCTAACCTAATGAAAATCCTAACGCCCCAGATGTGACTTTAGTACATTATTTCAATTACAAATGTTTCCACAAGTCGCGCTACACAGAATATCAACATGTTGAATCATACAGTACTTTTAAAATTTGACTCAACTTCGTCATGTAGATTTTTCTTTAGCCCTTGGCTCACTTGCATGATGGAAATAAACTATTGCACATTGTCTTCCCTCTGGATAATGAAAAATGCCTTCAGCGCTGTCTGGCTAATGGTGCCATCTGTTTGCAGCTGTCATGTAGCCTCTCAGGATTTCATAAATATTTTAGCGTATTCTTAAGTCTTCATATCTATGATCATTGTGTAATTCTCAATGTAGATAAGGGTTACTTGTCTGAAGATTCAATGTTCACTCTGTGGGAACCAATGCAAAGTCAAGACCACTGGAGTCAAAAAGGCCTTTTGCAGTTAGAGGTCTGACTTTATTCAGGGAACTGTCTTGCTATTTGCGCACATAGAGAGCCATTGTCAGGGAACGTAGTGACAGCCAAACCCAAACACAGCTCAGACACTAATTCAGTATGATACAACATGGCAAAGTGATACGAGGGTGCGTGACCAATGGTGCGGCATGCTGAGAAAGCCAAAACAGATCTAGGGGGACTAAATATTTGCCTTAAATGACACCGGATAATGACTACTGCAAGGTTCAATTACTGCAAGAAGAGGTTGATCCAAAACATTGTTGTAGGTAAAAAGTAGTAACTGGCCTTGTGAATAGGCAGACAAAGCCTGGCTGACAGCCAAGCGCCATTTGTAAGAGTTCTGTGAAAGTGGCGTTAACTGTGTAGTTTGTTTACTTTTGAATAAATCAGAGATCTCAACATTAATTTTCCTGGCGGCAGATGGAGTTGACACAAAGTATTCACCTCAGAAGTATGTTTTAATCACGTGACTACATTTGGTAACTACTACCTTTAACTCATTATAATTGTAAAATTGCATGAATTTTTTGTATTTATTTTGGCAGTTCTGAGTAGGGGTTAAACAGACTCGTCAAATAGTCACTTAAGAGTTTGACGAGTAGCTGATCATGTAATTTTGCCTGTATAGTCTTTTCTTTTGCACTGACGTTGGATGAGTAGCCACCCTGGGGCTCCACAGAGTGCATCAATGTGTTGTGTTTGTGACACCAGTTTCTGCCTGCTCGCTGTTCCTGCCACACAGCTGTGTGTAGTTAGCCCAACACTGCCAGAGTGGCCAACTCGGTTTCAGACCATCTCCTAAATGATTAGTCAAAAAGCACTCACATGACTACAGAGTGCCATGTTTGCTACTAACATTAAGCTGACCACAGCTGGAGCTATGCGTACGATGCACTTCCTCATTCGACATCTTTTTTAATTGAGTTTTTTTTTTACTGTGTAAACATGCAAGTCAATACACAGTTGACATATTATTATATGCTTTATGGATTTTTGTGATTACAAACCTACAAACAAACCAATAGTCAATTAATTATGGATTTTACATGAAAAAAAATTCAAGTACAAACATTTTTATTTATATTATACAGAGCATCGGGAAAGTATTCACAGCACTTCACTTTTTCCACATTTTGATATGTTACAGCCTTATTCCAAAAAAAATCATTCTTATTTGTCCTCAAAAATGTACGCACCCCATTATGACAATGTGAATGTCCTTCCATTTTCTACCGCTTGTCCTTATCACATGTACATAAGTATTCTCAGCCTTTGCTCAATACTTTGTTGATGCATCTTTTGAAGTAATTACAGCCTCAAGTCTTTTTGAATACGATGCCACAAGAATGGCACACTTATCTTTAGACAAATTTGCCCATTCCTCTTTGCAGCACCTCTTAAGCTCCATCAGGTAAGATGGGAAGCATTGGTTTTCATCCAGGATGTCACTGTACATCCCTGCATTTTTCTACATCTTTCCCCTTATCTTAACTAGTCTCCCAGTTCCTGCTGCTGAAAAACATCCCCACAGCATGATGCTGCCACCACCATGCTTCACTGTAGAATGAAAACTAACGCTTCCCATCCAACCTGATGAAGCTTGAGAGTTGCTGCAAAGAGGAATAGGTGAGCCAAGCATGTAGCATCCTATTCTAAAAGACTTGAGGCTGTAATTCCTATCAAAGGTCTATCAACAAAGTATTCGGCAAAGGCTGTAGATACCTGTGTACATCTGATTTGATTGATTGATTGATTGAAACTTTTATCAGTAGATTGCACAGTTCAGTACATATTCCGTACAATTGACCACTAAATGGTAACACCGAATAAGTTTTTAAACTTGTTTAAGTCGGGGTCCACGTTAGTCAATTCATGGTACAAATATATGCTATCAGCATAATACAGTCATCATACAAGTTAATCATCAGAGTATATACATTGCATTATTTACATTATTTACAATCAGGGGGTGGGATATGGAGGGGGTGGGGGGTTAGGTTTTGTTGAAATCAGTACTTCAGTCATCAACAATTGCATCGTCAGAGAAATGGACATTGAAACAGTGTAGGTCTGACTTGGTAGGATATTTACAGCGAGCAGAGAACATACTGAGTTCAGAAAGCATAAGAACAAGTATATACATTTGATTATTTACAATCCGGGGAGGTGGGATGTGGAGGAGGGAGGGTGTTAGGTTAGGGTGGAATTTGCCTTGAGGTGTTTTTTAAGTGCGCCTTTGAAGGAGGATAGCGATGCACTTTGTTGTACACTTGTTGGAAGTGCATTCCACATTGATGTGGCATAGAAAGAGAATGAGTTAAGACCTTTGTTAGATCGGAATCTGGGTTTAACGTGGTTTGTGGAGCTCCCCCTGGTGTTGTGGTTATGGCGGTCATTTACGTTCTGGAAGCAGTTTGACATGTACATCGGCATCAGGGAGGTGAAGCGGATTTTATAGACTAGGCTCAGTGCAAGTTGTTTTATTCGGTCCTTCACTCTGAGCCAGCCCACTTTGGAGAGGTGGGTAGGAGTGAGATGTGATTTGGGGTGGAGGTTTAAAAGTAAACTGACAAGCTTGTTCTGGGATGTTTGGAGTTTAGATTTGAGGGTTTTGGAGGTGCTGGGGTACCAGGAGGTGCAAGCGTAATCGAAAAAGGGTTGAACGAAAGTTACTGCTAGAATCTTCAAGGTGCTTTTGTTGACCAGACAGGAGATTCTGTAGAGAAATCTTGTTTGTTGGTTGACCTTTTTGATTACCTTGGTTGCCATTTCATCACAGGAAAGATTGGCTTCTAGAATGGAACTTAGGTAGGTGACCTCATCTTTCCTGTCGATAACAATGTCACCCACTTTTATAGTGAAGTCATTGACTTTTTTAAAGTTGATGTGGGACCCAAATAGGATGGATTCCATCTTTCCTAAGTATATGGAAAGTTTATTGTCAGCGAGCCAGGTGCAATTACAACAAAGTTCTGCACTGAGGATTTGTTCCACCTGTGACTTGTCCTTGCCGGATACCAGCAGGGCCGAGTCATCCGCAAACAGGAACAATTCACAGTCGCATGCTGATGACATGTCGTTTACGTATATTAGGAACAGTAAAGGCCCTAATATACTGCCTTGGGGGACTCCACAGCTTACTGAGAGGGGGGGGACACACAGTGCCGTTCACCTCTACCACCTGTTTCCTCCCCTCCAGGTGAGATTGCATCCAGCTTGTTGAGGTTTTATCAAATCCGATAGCTCTGAGTTCATCCAACAATATAGCGTGGTTAACGGTGTCAAAGGCCTTCTGAATGTCCAGCATGACCATGCCATTGTGATGTTTTAGTCTTTTATTTTTAATACAGTTGCAAAATGTTTGTTTACCAAAAAAAATTAAGCAGTTTTGTGGTATTGTGTATTGAACTTTGAGGAAAAAAATTGATTTTCAAATTTGGAGTAATGCGCGACCCCGAAAGGGACTAACTGTAGAAAATGGATGGAAAGGGTGTAACATAAAATGTGGAAAAAGTGAAGAGCTGTGAATACCTTCCATAGCCACTGTATGTTGAATAAAGCACAGTGATTAAAAAAATACTTTACACAAAAATCACAATTTTTCCATAATTGTTGGTCCAAAGCTAATGACAATTTTGGCAAACAGAGGGTAATACGTTTTGTTGGTCGTTCTGTGTATATTTTTACGTTTATTGCGCCGTCGGGAGCGTGTTAGACAGCCTGCTGGCCATACACTCTTTATACACGGCTCTGAGCGCGGCTAGACCCTCTCCCTCTCTAAGCAATATAACTGGAGTTATTACACTGACATGTCCTCCAGAAATGACACGCTTTTGTGCAAGAAAAATTTTATGTAGGATGAATTAAATCAATGGCCAGAAAATCCAACTGAAGGTGAAGAGATGTTGGACTCGCTTGAATTGATCTTCTTTTTCCTAATTTCTGTGCTTTAACCATTGCTAATTAACATATAATAAAATGCAGAGCTTTTTATTCGGAAAATCAACCAGCTGGGACTGTACTACCTGTTAAGTTAGACCCTAATCAACCCAGATTTGCTGCACTTTAGTGCTGACATTTGCTAAGACTAGAAACTTTGCTATTTTCTTCAAAGAGCATGGAGATGAGATGCTAAGACAGACAGCACAGGTGGTGAAGGTTTACACATTGTGAGGGAAAAGCAGCTGTTGCGACGCAGCTGTTGCAAAGCAGCATATCTGTGTGGGCCGCGATAGACACACACACTGTGGAATTTAGGGTCAGGATGAATTTTATGTTGTTAATTAAATGATAAATGAAGTGAAGTGAATTATATTTATATAGCACTTTTTCTCTAGTGACTCAAAGCGCTTTACATAGTGAAACCCAATATCAAATTTTTACATTGAAGCCAGTGTGGGTGGGACTGGGAGCAGGTGGGTTAAGTGTCTTGCCCAAGGACACAACGGCAGTGACTAGGATGGCGGAAGCGGGGATCGGACCTGCAACCCTCAAGTTGCTGGCATGGCCGCTCTAGCCAACCGAGCTATACATAATGTAAAGATTTGTTGATGTTCCTGCAGTTGTGTGTGATTCCTGTGTATGCTTTTGTGTTGCCAGTAAATACACTTTGTTGCAAAACATACCCTCCTCATATGCTTATAATTATGATGGGGAAAAATATGAATGACGTCATCAGTGACTAGTCAACGTCAAAATTCTAAAGTCATTCAACCCCTACTACTTAGTTCCCTAGGACAAATGGGGGTACGCGTACCCCTGGGGGTACTTGAAGGTATGCAAAGGGGTACGCGAGATTTTTTTAAGAATATTCTAAAAATAGCAACAATTCAAAAATCCTTTATAAATATATTTATTGAATAATACTTCAACAAAATATGAATGTAAGTCCATAAACTGTGAAAAAAAAATACAACAATGCAATATTCAGTGTTGACAGCTAGATTTTTTTGTGGACATGTTCCATAAATATTGATGTTAAGGATTTCTTTTTTTGTGAAGAAATGTTTCGAATTAAGTTTATGAATCCAGATGGATCTGTATTACAATCCTCAAAGAGGGCACTTTAAGTTGATGATTACGTCTATGTGTAGAAATCTTTGTTAAAGTACCAATGATTGTCACACACACACACTAGGTGTGGTGAAATGTGTCCTCTACATTTGACCCATCCTTTTGATCACCCCCTGGGAAGTGAGGAGAGCAGTGGGCAGCAGCGGTGCCGCACCTGGGAATCGTTTATGGTGATTTAACCCCCAATTCCAACCCTTGCTGCTGAGAGCCAAGCAGGGAGGCAATGGCTCCCATTTTTTTTATAGTGAAGTGAAGTGAATTATATTTATATAGCGCAATTCTCTAGTGACTCAAAGCACTTAACATTAGTGAAATCCAATATCTAAGTTACAATTAAACCAGTGTGGGTGACACTGGGAGCAGGTGGGTAAAGTGTCTTGCCCAAGGACACAACAGTAGTGACTGGGATGGCGGGAGCGGGAATCGAACCTGGAACCCTGAAGTTACTGGTACGGCCACTCTACCAACCGAGCTATGCCGCCCCAGGGTCTTTGGAATGAATAGAATAGAATAGAATAGAATAGAGTTTTATTGTCATTATTGCAATGAACAGGTTCAAAGAACAACGAAATTGGAGCAGCTCCTCATAAGGTGCATATACAATATGGTAGTATAAATTAAAAAATAAATAAATAAATAAATAAAAAATAAATTAAAAAAAAAAAAAAAAAAATAAGATAGAGATGACAGATGTATCTATGTATACATACATAAAACATTATTTCACATTGTAGTCCAAAAAAATAGAAAAACATTTAAACATTACACATGAGGACATGATGGACATATTGTGCTCACTCAGTGCCTGTTTAGTGCTACTATGGCTCTTGGGTAAAAGCTATTTTTTAGTCTATTGGTGCTCGCTTTTAGCACCCTGTAGCGTCTGCCTGAGGGTAGCAGTTCCAGGTGGCTGTGCCCGGGGTGGAATGGGTCTTTCAGGATGCTCTGTGCTTTCCTGAGACAGCGGGAGTTGTACAGGTCAGCCAGGGGGGGGAGGGGGCATCCGATTAACTTCTGGGCGGTCTTTATGACTCTCTGGAGCGCCGTTCTCTCTGCGGCCGTGCAGCTGCTGAACCACACGCAGATGCAGTAGGTCAGGATGCTCTCAATGGAGCACCGGTAGAAGGACACCAGCAGTTCCTGTGAGAGGTGGTTGTTCCTGAGTATTCTCAGGAAGTGCAGTCTCTGGTGTGCCTTCTTGATGGTAGCCGTGGTGTTGGTGCTCCAGGATAGGTCGTTGGCCAGGTGGACTCCCAGGGAGCGGAAGTCGGAGACCCTCTCCACACAGTCACCACTGATGATCAGGGGCAGGATGTCCGTTTTTTTCCTCCTGAAGTCTATGACCAGCTCCTTGGTCTTGGAGGTGTTCAGGGCCAGGTTGTTGACTTTGCACCAATCCGACAGCTTCTCCACCTCATCCCGATATGCAGCCTCGTCTCCCTCCGAGATGAGCCCCACTACGGTGGTGTCTCCGCAAATTTGATGATGGAGTTGCTGGAGTGGGCAGGTGTGCAGTCGTATGTGTAGATGGAGTAGAGAAGGGGGCTCAGCACGCAGCCTTGTGGAGAGCCGGTACTGAGGTGCAGGCTTGATGACATGTGGCGACCCAACTGCACCCTCTGGGGGCGGTTGGATAAGAAGTCCTTAATCCACATGCAGATGGAGTTCGAGAGACCCAGGTCTGATAGTTTGGACACCAGTCTATCAGGAATAATGGTGTTAAATGCCGAGCTATAATCCACAAAAAGCAGCCGCACGTAGCTTCCCCCCGTCTCCAGGTGACCCAGGGAGGAGTGTAGGGCTGTGGCGATGGCGTCCTCTGTGGACCTGTTGGCTCTGTAGGCATACTGGTGTGGGTCGAGCTCGGGAGGGAGGACTGAGGTGATATGGGTCCGTACCAGCTTCTCGAAGCACTTCATAGCTATAGGTGTAAGTGCAACTGGACGGTAGTCATTCAGACATCTGACAGAGTTCTTCTTCGGCACCGGGATTATTGTGGAGGTCTTCAGGCATGATGGGATGACGGCCTGGGAGAGGGACTGCGTGAAGATCTTCGTAAATACTCCGGCCAGCTGGTCTGCACAGTCTCTTAGTACCTGTCCCGGGACTCCATCTGGGCCCGTAGCCTTCCTCGGGTTCACTGCCTTCAGCGTGCGTCTCACCTCATGCTCCTCCAGTATAAGGGTACAGCTGCTGTGGGTGTTGGGTGGAACTGTTGTGACGGCTGCAGGTGTTTTTCTCTCAAATCGGGCGAAGAAGCTGTTTAACTCCCCCGCTCGAGAGGCGTCGCCGTCAGCCGAAGGGTTACTGGGTCTGAAGTTGGTCATGTCTTTTATTCCTTTCCATACCTCCTTGGTGTTGTTGCTCTGCAGGTGGGCTTCCATTTTCCTCCTATGTTCGGCTTTTGCCTCTCTGATGCCTCTCTTCAGATTGGCTCTGGCAGCACTGTAGAGTGCCAGGTCCTGCGCTTTGAAGGCACTGTCTCGCTCTTTTAGTAAGCCCTGGACTGTTTTTGTCATCCAGGGCTTCCTGTTGGGGTAGACTCGGATGCGCTTGTCCACTGTGACAGTGTCTATGCAGTGTTTGATGTACCCCAGGACTGCTTCTGTGTACTGCTCCAAGTCTGGGTTTTCAAAAACTGACCAGTCTGTTGTATCAAAGCAGTCCCGCAGCTGTTCCATGGCTCCCTCCGGCCATGTTTTGACCGTTTTGGTTGTGATAGGAGCACTTTTTCTTATTGGTGTGTAAGCTGGCAAAAGGAGCAGGGATATGTGGTCAGACTTGCCTAATTGGGGAAGTTGTTTGGCTCTATATCCTTTTTTTATGTTGGAATAGACTTTGTCCAGTGTGTTAGCTCCCCTCGTAGCACACTTCACATGCTGGTGAAGTTTGGGGAGCACTTTTTTCAGGTCGACATGATTAAAGTCCCCCGCTATGATGTGGATGCCGTCGGGATATTTGTTCTGTTGTGCACTGATTGTATCGTGCAACAGAGCTAGAGCTATATACACGTTTGTGATCAGGACAGCAGAGTGCTCCCTGGCTAGATGGAAGGGTCGGCATTTAACTGTAAAATATTCCAGATCTTGGGAACAGTGGCTGTTAACTACCTTTGAATCAGAAGTCCACTTGTCGTTTAGGTAGGTTAGCAGTCCACCCCCACGCCGCTGGCCGGAAGACACTGCGTTTCTGTCCTGTCTGTGTGCTGTGTGACCGGTTAGCTCCATGCTAGCGTCGGGTATTGAGGACGTTAGCCAGGTTTCCGTAAACAATAGGGCGCAGCTGTCCATCACAGTGTTTTGTGCTACACGGAGCCTCACCTCGTCCATCTTGTCCTCTTCACCAAGAGGAGCGAGCGACCTCGCATTAGCCAGGAATAGACTTGGTATCGGTGGTCTGTTTGGGTTCATTTTTAGTCTGGCTAACACGCCGCCCCTTCGGCCACGGCGTCTTCGCCTCCGCCTCCTCCTCGCCGGGCACAGTAGCCATGGAGCTCCAGGGCTACGTGCTAACTCCTCTGGGATGTTGTGTCGGCTTGTAAAATCCACCGAAATAGTCTGCTCAGACCGCAATCCAATCTCCAACAAATCGTTTCGGCTGTACATAACCTTCGCCCAGCAAGTTGCTGACTGGGCTAGTAATAAACTATATAAAAACAATAAAAACAATGCACCTAAGGGGAGAGCCTGAAACGTCGCGTCCATGCGCGCCGCCATTTTGCTAATGTTGAACTCCCAACCTACCGATCTCAGGGCGGACACTCTAACCACTAGGCCACTGATTTATAATTGAATCACTTGTTTATTTTTCAACAAGTTTCTAGTTATTTTTATATATTTTTTTCCAAATAGTTCAAGAAAGACCACTACAAATGAGCAATATTTTGCACTGTAGTACAATTTAATGAATAAGGAATAATCTTTTTTTTTTTCATGAAAAAGGGACGTTTTTGTCATGAAAAAGGGAGGTTTTTGTGGTTGGTGCACTAATTGTAAGTGAATATTGTGTTTTTTATGTTGATTTAATAAAAAAAAAAAAAATAATAATTTTTTTTTTTTTTTCAATTAAAAATTAATAAAAAATTCTTCTGCGGCCCGGTACCAATCGGGCCGCGGTTGGGGACCACTGCTCTAAACCTTTTAGTTTTTTAAAAAAAAGGCTTCATAATTTTTTTCACCAAATAATGTATCATGGAAATCGGTTTTAATTGATAATCGTCACCCCAACAACGGAATTGAATTGAATCGTAAGTTTTTCGTATAGTGTTCTTTCTAGTAGGATTCAAGATTGAAGATTTCCATAATATATCTTGCTACTAGTCGAAATGCCAAATGGCCCACAGGCTGTGACCCCTGGAATGAATAATTGACATGATGCGCAAGCCTCCAAATGTGATGTAGAGCTCTTGAAATTACACTGCAAAAAACACGGAATGAATAACATGTCTGAATAAATGAGTATAATTTAACTTTAATTTCTCTTTGTCTCTTAGGGTCGAGGTCACAGGAGTCCACATCACTGCAGCAATTTGAGGCTTGAAGAGATCAGATCAAGAAAAAATCCAAGGTCACCACAATGGCATCTTATCGTTTTGCTAATTTGCGGGCCCGACTCCGATTGCTTTTCCTTTTCTTGGCACTGTGTGTTGGCTCTCAGGAGTTCACTGCAGCCACAATACAAGGCTACATTGGAGAAATAGACACAATATGTCCATCTGTATGTAGATGTGATGAAGACTTTATCTACTGTAATGATCGTGGCCTGAGCGCTATCCCCTCACTGCCTGCTTCCGCATCCGTCCTCTATCTTCAAAACAACCAGATAAACAACCCGGGCCTTCCCACTTCCTTGGAGCGCCAGCTTACCGTACGCGTCATCTACCTTTATGATAATGAACTCGATGAATTCCCAGTGCACTTGCCACCATCGGTCCGCGAGTTACATTTACAAGACAACAACATCCGCACTATTCCACGTAGCGCTCTTGCGAGAATGCCGCTACTAGAAAAGCTCCACTTGGACGACAATTCTATTTCCACTGTCAGCATTGAGGATCAGGCTTTTGCAGACAATCCTCGGTTGCGCCTACTTTTCCTTTCCCGCAACCACCTGTCCAGTATCCCCTCAGGATTGCCTGCCTCTCTGGAAGAACTCCGTCTAGATGACAACCGAATCTCCACTATCCCTACACATGCCTTCCGTGGCCTCTCCTCACTTCGATGTCTTGTCCTGGACGGGAATCTGTTGGCAAACCAACGCATTGCTGATGACACATTCTCACGTCTCTCCAACTTGACAGAGTTGTCTTTAGTTCGTAACGCCCTTCAGACGCCTCCTGTCAACCTTCCCAGTGCCCACCTCCAGCGTTTGTCTCTGCAAGAGAACGCTCTGATTCACATGCCCCGAGGTTCTTTGGATGGCATGCACAGACTTCAGAGGCTGGACCTTTCTGGAAATAACCTGACCACCCTGCCACGAGGATTGTTCAAAGACCTGGATAATTTAGGTCAGCTCCTGGTACGAGGTAATCCTTGGCACTGTGGCTGTAATCTGCGCTGGTTGTATGATTGGTTACAGACCCGTGGTAACTCAATCACTGTTAGAGGTCTCACCTGCCGTGGGCCAGACAGGGTAAGAGACATGGCCTTGAAAGACCTCACAAGTGAGATGGAGGAATGTGAGTTGGTGAAGACAGCTGGGACTAAAGACAGAGCAGGTGTTGGAGGATCGGATAGTTCTACCACTAACACACCTCCCCAAGGATCACTCTTCACTCTGCGCTCTAAGCGACCTGGTCTTGGACTGCCTGACTCCGGCTTGGACTACACTCTTAGCAGCAGTGGTGTGGGGAAGAGTCTGGCTCTAAATGTTAAGCCTCTCTCACACAGCAGTGTTCGTGTCACCTGGAGTGTTGCAAAACCAACCTCTTCCTTCAGGCTCAGTTGGCTCCGACTGGGTACAGGTAACACCATGGGCTCAATCACAGAGACCCTGGTACGGGGTGATCGTCGAGAATATCTGCTTACCTCTTTGCAACCACGTTCTAGCTACATCATCTGTATGGTGCCCATGCCTGCCAGCTCAGAGAGCAAAGGGGGGATTTCAGGAGAATCTGACGCTGACGAAGCTCTTGTGTGTGCAAAAGCTGAAACTTCTGATCCCAGCCCATTAGAGGAAGAGGAAGCTGGTGATTCGCGGCATGTGACAGTGCTGCCCTTGGCAGGGATTATTGGTGGCGCCACTGCAATTGTATCATTAGCACTTATATTTGCCATCATCTGTTGGTATGGACATAAGAGTGGGCACTTGTGTTCCCGAGACCATTACACTCGCAACACCTCCCGCAAAAGCAAGAATCATGATGACTACATAGAGTCAGGCACAAAGAAAGACAATACCATCCTAGAGATCCGTGGACCGGGCTTTCAGATGACACCAATGGCTGCTTGCCAGCCGATGCAACCTAAACCACTACAAGAGGATTACATTATTCACACCATATTCCCATCTAATGGCACTGGCATGTACAAAGGTGCCAACCATATTTCAAATGCAAGGCAAAGCACCAACAGAGGTTATAGAGAAGGGGGGATCCCAGATATAGACTACTGTTACACATGATGTACTGTACCAGATCTTCATCACAGAATCATTGGTAAACTGTATAGATGCACAATTTCCCTTCGCATGGACATTTCTGAAGCACCCTTCTGTGCCTTCGACTTCTGGTCTCCCATTCCATAATTCCTGTGATTTTCTGCACTGAAAGTACAGTATGTGATTATCTGGACCTAAAACTGTGGGGGGACTGAAAAAAATTCACGTCAGGAAAAAGTAGACACCTATGTGTGTCAAAACACAGCGGACCGTTTATTTACCACCTTAGTAATGGCCTATGTGTGTTTTACTCTCTGCTCCCTCTCTAACATGTAAGCAAAGAATGTATACTCTGTGGAAAGAAGCAAGTGGAGTTCTTTTTTCTCAAAAAAGGATAATGACATTTTGGTGAAGACATTTTAGGTTCTCCCTCTCATTAGTTACAGTAGGAAATCTGTTTCAGATGCCTCAATTTTATCGTTGTGCCCTACCAGCTATCCGAGGAAAGGGCTTGTAAAGCTGTGAATTGTTCAAATTCAAAAAACAAAAGAACCACTTGTCTTAAAGTAAGCTTATTACCTTATTCCGTTTTTTTTTTGGCAGATTGAAGATCTTTTTGTGGCTGCTCAGCATTGGTCATACCTCAGATTTTTCACCATTTTTGTGTTGCACTGATGGGATGTAACACTAGTGTATAGAAAATTAAAATTGGCACCAACTGGTTTGCTGTTGTTATCTGTGATTAGATCTCACTTCATCCTGCAAAGCCCTTTTTTTGTATTTAATTAGTGTTCTTTGTATATGTTTTATTTGTCTGTGCTAAAAATTGTTCACTTCCATATTTACCATTATTGATGACAAACGACTTTATATTGATCAGTGAATGGTGTTTTCCGTATAGAAATCCAGGTATTTATATACTACACATGTTCTTTAAAAACAAACTCTACCCTAAGTTTATGTGTTCTTGACTCATTGAAACTCAAGGCATCAATTATTTATGTGTGGTGCAACTCAAGGCATTAATTAGTTCTGTGTTTCCATTACTTTTTGACAAAATGAGCAAAATACTAATTTGGAGCCTACTGTACGAGACAGAATGAGGTACAAGGCCCGCAGTGTCGGTAAGTCCAGTAGTGACGGACTGCTGAGGTCGTTAAATATAGGTTGACACTGATTCGATGAGGGGAGGTTTATTGGTGTTTGTTTTTGCGATGGTAAAAGACCTCCACTCCTCCAACTTCCAACATTTTATTACCTAGCGGCACTGAAAATGTATTAGCACTTAGCAGAGAAGAGGAGTAAATCTAATGAGAGGCACAACAGAGGGTAAAGTTACATCTCCGTGCACTGACAAACATGCAGAATTGATAGCATTGTCACCGTGCATTGATGTGTTTGTTATTCACAACTTTACCCCTTGGGCTTAATGTGGTTTGCTGTCGTGTTGCTTCCAAAGAGGAAACCAATTGTGCTTCCTTGACGGTTTTGTCTGCCAAAAGTTTTAGTCATCTCCGACAACATGTCAGTATTATTGCACCCAGAAAATCCCTCGCGGGCTAATTCTGTTTAATTGGTATTGTGATATCACTATCTTGCAGATATAATACAAATTCTATATACACATGCATACTAATCAATGATCGATTTAGTGTTGTGCAGAATTTATGTTGCTTGAATCTGTGTTAGCCCTGCAATGTGATAGGAACTTGTCCAGGGTGTACACTGCCTTCCGTCCAAGTGGAGCTGTGATTGGCTGCAGCACCCCAGAGACCCCGAAAGGGACAAGTTTTAGAAACATGGATGGCTGGATGGATGAATCCCAACTGAGGCATCACTCTGCTGCAACCAGCAGGGGTGCTGTTAATTCAGTGTCAACTACAGTAGAATTGCGGTCTAAAATCATCTACACAACTCCTAAAGGCAGCATTATTTTGCTCGAAAGCTTTAGAACATTAATTCTACTATCCCCTTAAAAATATTACAAAATCACATTTTTTAACCTTTCCTATAGTTTAAACCAACACTTTTAGTTGAATGCCCATCTTTATAGTACAATCTCATTTGAATCAAACAGATTAATATTTACCTGTGAAATAATAGAAGGTAAAAGGTGCCATACATTTTTGTGTACAATGTCTATGTGAAATTCAGATTTGTGTGACATTTGCTCGATAACTCAATCACCAGATGGAATCAATAAAGGTTTTATAAACTTGGTATTACTGAAACCTGTCCTTTCACCTAATTCTTCTCCTATAGCCCAACATGACATCTGGAATTGAAAACACTGCATGGAGGTATTTGATGTAAAAGTAAACATAATGGAACCAGCAACAACTATGACAACCCAAAGTCAAAACACTGGATCCTTAGAACTTGATTGCAGAAATTGGGATCGCTGGTTCAGATGTCCTAATTTGGATGAAGGAAATCATTGTGATCCATCAGCAAATCCAATTAAAAAAACACCTATTAAAGGCATGAATGTCAGATACATTTTGCGCTTTCAGTGATTTTGATGTTTTTCTCCCCAGAGTAATAAGATACATATCTTTCCACATATCAGATAAATATGAGATAAGAAATCAAGAATTGGGCGCACTACTTTGAATTTGTTTTAGATTTGTGTCTAATGTTAAGGGAATCACTCAAATTAGACATACAGGTGCAAATATCGACACAACATCAAAGTAGAAACAAAGTTTAATCTGCAGATTTTTTTTCACATCCAGTCAGGGAGAAGCTGTTGCAGCGTGCATGCTACATTACCATGACGAGTTGACAGCACACATTCTGCGCAGTCTGGATGAATACGGGTTTTTAACATTTAAAGTGTTATCTTTTTTTTAATGGATTTCAATGACGTTCACAAGTGTTATTCTGCAATTTTCATATAGCCAAAAAAGGCGTCATGGGGAAAGTTTGACCCATTAGTAATAGGCCTGACTTCATTAAACTTTTTCTGGGTGGGTATGTCCCAAGGCTGGACAGGAGAAAACAAATGTAATAAAAGTGTAATTTAAAGTGAATACAAAATAAAATAAAAACACTTAAAGGAGTTTGCAACTGGCTAAGAGTAACATTTTTCAAAGCAAAGAATATAACAAGAACATAGCTATTTTATTTAATAATTAGTGGTTTTACTAAGTTTGTGGAGTAAAATTTTACCAGCCCAGATAAAATGATTGGTGTTTACGGCGGTCGCTCACCCTGTATCGTCAACACGTACAGGCAAGAGAACGCCTACACACATACAAAAGAACTCCATGAAAAGCAACCAACAATTTGCAGTCATGTTGTTATGATAGAATATACATTCAGTGACAGCTAATACTAACTATCCAAATCGCTATTAGCTAACAACACCGAAAGGTAATGCACGTGCATGTGTTAGGTGCGTATGTAGTTATGTCATTATGGCCAAGAAGCCGGAAAAGGGTGGGATATACTGTGCCAAATACATTGGAAAGTTATCGCCCTCTAGACATCTGTGTAAATGTTGCAAACAGTCCTTCAAAGCGCAAACAAAACAATAGGGCCGCCCAAAGTGGATAGAATTGTGAATTCTACCAATTCTGCCATAGAGAGTGGTCCAATATTCAGCCAGAAACACTCAAAGTTCAATATAACAAAGTCCAATATCTTGTTGCCAGACAAGATATCACCAATCTGGGGAATATCAATGTTTTGGAAAACATCAGAGAAAATGGATCACTTTACACGACAGACTGACATCATTGCAGGGCTACTCATTAATCCGCGATCTTACGCAAGAGCAGTTGACTAAAATAGAGAACCAGTCGACATGGACGCTGCTTCAACACAGCAACAACCGGTCAACTTTCTGCAAACAAAGAGCATTGATGTCAATATTAACACCTTTGATGCGTGCATCTCACTGAAGAAAATAGACTACACTTCGGCAGTCATTGTGATGCTTGCCAACAGTATATCCAAAATGGCATTGCTGACACGGGGAAAATTCTGAAGGTTACAAAAGTGTACAGAAAACGAGCACCTCACTAAACTCATTACTTGAATCGCCAAGAAACCACATCACTTGAAGAAAAGGGGGTAAATTCAGCGCCAACTACAAAATCTACAAACGTACATCAAACTGAATGGGGGTCCAGAAGCAAGAGTCCTAGTTGGGAGGACATCAAAGATCTGGACGAATTTTGAAACTCCCAGAGCAACCAAAACAACAATCATAGAGTCTGACGGAAAACAAACATTGACATTCAACTACAAAATGACAACGCTCCAAGGGATTACCGAACAAGAAGATTTGTACTCAGGTGCACATTCATCTACACTTCCACAGGAATATATGGAACTAAAAATCTTCAGCAGCATATCACAATAGTCCAGATTTAGATTAGGATAGAGATCCAGTTATTCTTTTTTCTTTCACACCAGGAATAATTGTTTTTATTATACCGACAAACAATATAATGGAAACATTAAAATCGACAACAAACTGTTGATTATTCATTTAAACAGCAAAAGTTTGAATGCAAACTATAACAATGTGAAGCATTTTTTTTGGAACATTTCAACGAAACCTTCAAAGTTATCGCTATCTCAGAAATGTGGGTGAATGCTAAAAAAGGAATGGATTTTAATATTGAAGGATATGAACTGAATTATATCAACATAATCAACAAGAACAGAGGAGAAATAGCTTTGTTCGTGATGAAGAACCTAAACTACAAAGTGGTAAATAAATGCCATTAGCTATTGATAATATCTTAGAATTGAAATATGTCATAAAAAAGCAAAAACGTTACCTAAATCAAACATTGATTTGTGTGAGAACTGGATTAAAGCAACTTTTACTAAAATCATTCAAAAAATAACTTCCTTATGTGGAGACTTCAACATTGACCTTTTGAACCCGAACAAACAAAAGCTTATAGACACAATGTATAGCCTGAGTTTATATCCTAAAATCATGAGGCCAAGCAGAATCTCAGGACACAGCGCCACACTTATTGATAGTATTTTTACTAATGATTTTGATAACAATACCACAAGTGGCATGCTAATATCCGACATCAGTGATCATCTGCCAGTTTTCAACATCTTTGAGGGAAAACTACAGGAACAGGAACATTGATGACAAAAATACATTTCAAATAATATACAGAGAACAAACTATGACCGCTCTTAAGAATGAACTGAGAGACTAAAGTTGGGACAATGTCTACAATGAAAATTATGTAAATGATGCATATGGTATTTTTTTAATACTTTTGAGGTGCTTTGCTTTATGGCAAACATTGTCCATTGAAAAAACTTGGAAAGAAGTAAAAGAATATCAACCATGGATGACAAAAGGACTGCAAAATGCTTGCAACAAGAAGAATACATTATATAGAACATTGATAACACAAAGATCTATAGAAGCAGAAAACAAGTACAAAACGAAAGAAAAGAACAAGCTAACTGGCATAATACAAACACAAAGGAAATATTACAGTCAATTATTGCAGTGGTTCTCAAATGGGGGTACACGTACCCCTGGGGGTATTTAAAGGTATGCAAAGGGGTACGTGAGATTTTTTGAAAATATTCTAAAAATAGCAACAATTCAAAAATCCTTTATAAATATATTTATTGAATAATACTCCAACAAAATATGAATGTAAGTTCACAAACTGTGAAAAGAAATGCAACAATGCAATATTCAGTTTGACAGCTAGATTTTTGTGGACATGTTCCATAAATATTGATGTTAAAGATTTATTTTTTTTTGTTAAGTAATATTTAGAATTAAGTTCATGAATCCAGATGGGGCTTCACGGTGGCAGAGGGGTTAGTGCGTCTGCCTCACAATACGAAGTTCCTGCAGTCTTGGGTTCAAATCCAGGCTCGGGATCTTTCTGTGTGGAGTTTGCATGTTCTCCCCGTGAATGCGTGGGTTCCCTCCGGGTACTCCGGCTTCCTCCCACTTCAAAAGACATGCACCTGGGGATAGGTTGATTGGCAACACCAAATTGGCCCTAGTGTGTGAATGTGAGTGTGAATGCTGTCTGTCTATCTGTGTTGGCCCTGCGATGAGGTGGCGACTTGTCCAGGGTGTACCCCGACTTTCGCCCGATTGTAGCTGAGATAGGCGCCAGCGCCCCCCGCGACCCCAAAAGGGAATAAGCGGTAGAAAATGGATGGATGGATGGAATCCAGATGGATCTCTATCACAATCCCCAAAGAGGGCACTTTAAGTTGATGATTACTTCTTTATGTAGAAGTCTTTATTTATAATTTAATCACTTGTTTATTTTTCAACAAGTGTTTAGTTATTTTTATAACTTTTTTCCCAAATAGTTTAAGAAAGACCACTACAAATGAGCAATATTTTGCACTCTTATACAATTTAATAAATCAGAAACTGATGACATAGTGCTGTATTTTACTTCTTTATCTCTTTTTTTCAACCAAAAATGCTTTGCTCTGATTAGGGGGTACTTGAATAAAAAAAAAATGTTCACAGGGGGTACACCACTGAAAAAAGGTTGAGAACTACTGAATTATTGGTCCAGAACAAAAACAATATGAGAACAACATGGAGCATTCTAAATAGCATTATTAAAAAGATGATTATGCACTTCCTGTGCACTTAAGATGTGACTTTAAGGTTTTACTACTTACGTATAAAATACTACACGGTCTAGCTCCAGCCTATCTTGCCGATTGTATTGTACCATATGTCCCGGCAAGAAATCTGCGTTCAAAGGACTCCGGCCTATTAATGATACCCAGAGCCCAAAAAAGTCTGCGGGCTATAGAGCGCTTTCCGTTCGGGCTCCAGTACTCTGGAATGCCCTCCCGGTAACAGTTTGAGATGCTACCTCAGTAGAAGCATTTAAGTCTCACCTTTAAACTCATTTGTATACTCTAGCCTTTAAATAGACCCCCTTTTTAGACCAGTTGATCTGCCTTTTCTTTTTCTCCTCTGTCCCACTCTCCCTTGTTGAGGGGGTCCGGTCCGGTGGCCATGGATGAAGTACTGGCTGTCCAGAGTCGAGACCCAGGATGGACCGCTCGTCCAGAGTCGGGACCAAGGATGGACCGCTCGCCTGTGTATCGGTTGGGGACATCTCTACGATGCTGATCCGACTCCGCTCCGGGATGGTTTCCTGCGGACGGGACTCTCGCTGCTGTCTTGGATCCGCTTTGAACTGAACTCTCGCGGCTGTGTTGGAGCCACTATGGATTGAACTTTCACAGTATCATGTTAGACCCCCTCAACATCCATTGCTTTCGTTCCCCTATAGGGGGTGTGAGCGAGGGGGGGGGGGGGGGGGGTTGCCCACATATGAGGTCCTCTCCAAGGTTCTCATAGTCATCATTGTCACTGGCGTCCCACTGGGTGTGAGTTCTCCTTGCCCACTGGGTGTGAGTTTTCCTTGCCCTTATGTGGGTTCTTCCGAGGATGTCGTAGTCGTAGTGGTTTGTACAGCCCTTTGAGACATGTGTGATTTAGGGCTATATAAATAAACATTGATTGATTGATTATCTCAAATACATTAAAAAAAAATGCCATTATGTAACAAAGTAGTTGAAAGCTTCAATAAGTACTTTGCAAACATTTGACCAATAATGGAAAAAAATTCCAGATCCCGAGTCAGTTCAGGACTGGAATGACACCATAGACAGAAATCCCAACTCGATGATCCTAGAAAGGAGTGACAAAATAGGGAATTATCAAAATGGTGAACAAATGTGAATCCAAGACCTTAACTCAATGTAACGGAATTGATATGGAAACGATTAAAAAAGGGGCTGCACGGTGCGAGAGGGGTTAGTGCATGTGCCTTACAATACGAAGGTCCTGAGTTCAATACAGGGCTTGGGATCGTTCTGTGTGGAGTTTGCATGTCCTCCCCTTGACTGCGCGGGTTCCCTCTGGGTACTCTGGCTTCCTCCCGCCTCCAAAGACATACACCTGGGGATAGGTTAAAGTTGGCCCTAGTGTGTGAATGTGAGTGTGAATGTTGTCTATCTGTGCTGGCCCTGTGATGAGGTGGCGACTTGTCCAGGGTGTACACTGCCTTCCGCTCAAGTGCAGCTGAGATAGGCACGAGCGCCCCCCGAAAATGGATGGATGGATGGACGATAAAAAAGGTTATTGAAGAGATTTCAAAACCTTTAACATATATCAGCAAACTATTATTTCAAATTCCCAGATAAAATGAAACTAATAAAAGTCGTACAAATTTATAAGACGGGTGACAAACACCAGTATACAAACCACAGACCTGTTTCTCTACTTCCAGAATGTTCTAACAATATTGAAAAACAGTTTAACAACAGATTGGACAAATTCATAAATACAAATAAAACACTCACAGACAACCAATACAAATGGATACAGAAGCAACAGTTCAACATCAATGGCATTAATCAAAACAACAGAGGAGATCACCAACACAATAGATAGCAAAAAATGTGCTGCTTCAGTGTTTATGGATTTAACCAAATCATTTGACACAATTAATCATAATATCTTAATAAACAAATTAGAAAGTTATGACATCCGAAGTTTTGTCTTGAACTGGGTAAGAAGCTACTTAACATGTGGTAATCTGAAATTCCTTGCTCATTCCGTTTTGTCTGCACACCTGTTCACTCTCTCTCCCATCCACAGTGTGGGGTGCAGCTGGCGTTTGGCAGCAGCACACACCTGAGGACAATTAGGCGGCAGACTATTTAACCTGGTTGCTGACAACGTAAGTGCCGGAACTTTGTCTACTGCTTTCAACAGACGCACATGTCAGTGGTCTTGCCAGCGAACTCCCTAGTTCATCTTGTGTCCATCGTTTCAGGTTTGCCTTACTATTCCTAGCCTTGTCTAGCAATTGTATTTGTGCTTTGTTATTCTCTGTTTCACTTCTTTCATGAAGTATTTTTTCCTAGCCTCGTCTAGCGCTTTTGGTTATTTTGGGATGTTGTACCTCTTAGTAGTTTTTTGCATGGTGTGTTTTTTGCATTTTCCACCATCGCTTTGTTTTTGCTAATTTTTGTTACTTCTTCAATAAAGAGAAGAACTCTTGACAGCACGCTATACGTCTCTGCATCCAAGGGATCCAATCATCTAATCGTTACATAACCAACAGGAAGCAATAATTGAAGACAGGCGAACACACGTCTCCAGAGCTAAAAAATATCTTGTGGCATACCTCAAGGATCAATACTGGGACAAAAATTGTTCAATCTTTATATAAAAAACATTTGTAAAGTTACAAAGTACTTAAAGTTAGTATTATTTGCAGATGGTACATCTGTGTTTTGTTCAGGAGAGAACACACAGAAAAAGCTAATACAAATAATTACAGAAGAAATGGACAAATTAAAAAGATGGTTCGACCAAAAACAGACTCTTTTAATCTCAGTAAAATTAAAGTAATGTTTTTTGGCAACAGTAGAAGGGAAAGTAAAACAAAAAAATTACAAATGGACGGAGCAGATATTCAAAGGGTACAAGAAAATAAATGTTTAGGTATAAGGAACGATGATAAAATAAACTGGAAATCTCACGTTAAAAAATATACAACATAAAGTAGTAAGAAACACATCAATAATGAATAAAGCAAAATATGTTCTGGACAAAAGATCGTTCCATATTCTCTGCAGCTGACGAGTGTTACCAAATCTGAGTTGTGTAGAAATATGGGGAAACAACTATACATGTGTACTTCATTATTAACTGTGTTAAAAAAAAAAAATCAATCAGAATCATACATAATGTTGTATATTGAAAGAATACAAACCCTCTACGTATTGAATAAAATACATTAAAATTCAACCACTTGGTGCATTTTCAAACATTTAAAATGGTGTACAAAGCAAACTATAACCTGCTACCCGAGAATGTGCAACAATTTGTTTCAACAAAAGAGGAGAAGTATTGCCTTAGAGGAAAATCTAATTGAAAACATTTGGATGCAGTTACAACACTTAAGACCTTTTAGCATATTAGTATGTGGAAATAAATTATGGAATGGATTAAAAAAGGAAATCAATCCAAGCACCTATATGATTCAGTTTAGGAGACTGTGTTCACAAGTACAAAGAAGATAATGATTTTGTATTTAATATTTATTTACCGGTATTCACAAACAGAACCATGAAATGGGATAAAATTGGTATGATATGAAAAGACGTAGAATTAAATAAGCCTGGCTTCTTCCTACTCCTTTATGGACGTGCTGTAATAAACCATCAGTAAATATGTGATGCACTACATTGTATCGTATGTATGTTTGAAAGAAACTGAAACCAAAGTGAACAATACAATGCGACATTCTATAAAATGCGATTGCGCCTCGGACCCCAAATGTTTGCAATTTTTTTCCCCATCAGACCAGAATTAATTTTGGCTGCAGTTTAAAATAGTTTTAGTCATAGTCTTCTGAAAAAAAATTATTTTAGTTTTAGTCACATTTTAGTCACCGAAGTTAATTTAGTTTTGGTCTAATTTTAACGTTTTAGACGACTAAAAAATCAGTAATTTTTGTTGACTACAATATAAAGTATAACTAACAATGGGTATCGAAAACTGTTTATTGTTCTGAAAGGTTTCCTGGTCATTAGCACGCTAGCAGTTAACATGTGTCACATTACAAGTTATATAACTCTAAGTTGTATGGTTGCGGATTTCCATGAAAAAGTGTAATATTAGCTGGAAAAATAGCCATGCTAATGGTAGCATACTAGCACGCTAATGTTAAGAAGCTAGCACATGACTGGGTAAGAACAAATACCAAAATGTGGTATTTGTTGGTGTAGACATAGAAAGTAGCAAAAAGGCTGGCATTAAACATTGGCATGCTAATATAAAATACGCTAGCAAACAAAAAAGCTAGCATGCTAGCATTCTCACAAGTATGCCAGTGTCACGCCTAATTTCTTCCCCCCTACAAAAACCTTCCCCCCCCATTTACTTCCGGGGTCATGATTAATACAGACGTTTTGTTAACGCTATATTATAAAATATAACGCTATATTATAAAAATACAGACGTTTTGTTAACGCTATATTATAAAAAAAATTAAAAAACAATTTACAAACACAAGCTATGGGATGACGCATTTACTTCCGGGGTCACATTTCCTCTTATGTCATGCAATTGGGATATGTTATATATTATATACATTATATACATATATAATATAATGTAATATATTACATCAGTATATATTAGAAACTGTATATATAATATTTAAATATTACATATGTTGTATTTTATATTGCTATTATGGTATTGTGGAGGTTTCCCTCTTGTGGGTTTTCCTAACCGCAATCGACCTTCTTGGGAGCCCGGGAGTCTGGTTTGAACAATGCTTTATTTTGGCTGCACACCAGGTCTCCACTCTGTTCTGCAACTGTTTAGTGAGTGTGAGCACGCCACGTCATCACTCCACTCGGCGACTTTACAGTGTCTTTTGGCTTTTTCTCTCTCTCTACCGTCTCGGCGTGGTCTTGCGTGCATGTATGTCCGCCCGCTCCAACTCCCTCCGTGTGTCTTGGCCCGGCAGCTGATAAGCATGGCAGGTGATTGGGTGATCAGGGTCCCAGCTGGGTAATCCAATCACCAGCAAGCTGTGTTTGGAGGCCTGTCCTTGCACACCCCACTCCTGCAGCAGGTGCGCCGACCACGCCCCCCTCAACAGGTATATTTTTAGTCTACTTTAGACCTGCATTATCCATTCCATCCTTACTGTTTCTAACTTTTGTCACTGAGCTACTTTGTTGAACAATTTCCCTTGTGGATCAATAAAATGCATCTAATTCCAACATCGTAACACCTACACAGTATATATTTACAAAAGTCTCCAAAAAGAAGGAATTTTAAAAAAAAAACGAGACAAAAATAGCAAAATATCAATCGAGTGATGTCCAAACCTACTGGTGGATAGTGCCTGTCCAATTCTGAGACACAGGAGTACAATCCACCATTCACGTCACATCATGTGGGGGCACTATCCACAAAGCAGGTATAGTCAGCCGAGCTACAGAGCATGACTTTTTTAAAAAGAAAAGAGTAAAAGATAAGGATTTTTATATAACGCGATCACATGAATATTGCGATCTGTATTTTATGGACCACAACAACCGTGTTATAGCGAACTATGATTGTGTATACATTTTAACCTGTTAAATGGACAATCTAAAATAAGGTCTTGTTTTTAAAGACCACTGAACAACGCTTATAATTGTTCCACCTCAAAAAAATTAATACATCTGTAACTCGGTTTCCGTCACCTGTCTGTTCAAGGGGTCAGTTGAAAACTCAATGTCACATCCGTACTTTGCTACAACTTCACTTTTGAACTGTATAGTTTTTTTCACCCTAGTTATCCAAGTGCTACGTAGCACTCATGTTGTGTACTAAAAGGCACGAACAATGTGCTAACACGACTTTGTTTATGTCAATCGATGCAAAAACACGCATGCACGAGACAGCCTTAGGAGTCCTGACTTTCCAGCCTATCGCACTCCTCCACTCCACAGTCCTCCATCGCCAGACGCAGTCTTACGTTTCTGACACACTGCCCCCTATTACTTTCAAACTGATTTTACATCAGCAGGGAATTCAAGGTAAAACTAATCTTGGAGGTAATCCAAGCACGCCGTGTACGTTTTAAATAGTGGACCACAAGCTGCGTAGCTCAAGCTGATTCCGTTTCTGCCATCAAGCTGACAATGAAACCAGGCTCTCTATAAAAAAAACTGCAAGGCCAGACGGTAATATTACTTTATTGTTTGGCTAAACTTCAGTGACATTTGGAAATATGGACTCAAAGTCTCTCTTTGACTTTAGATGGATGTGAACGACTCTTGCCGTCGTCGCTCGGGTTCAATGGACTTCCAATGGACATTGCTTTGAGCAGGTTTGACATCTTTATTTTGCAATAAAGCTTGTCTGCAGCTCAGATCGCTTTTCAGCTCCTTCCTCCACTGCTCGTTCACGGTCTGCTTTTCAGCCGCCGCCGTCGTCCTCGTCTGCTCTTTCCGTTGCTCTCGCTTTCCTGGTTCTCTGCTGCGGACTCTTCTCCTCCTTCTGCCCTGCTCTCCTCCTCCCCTTTTATACATCATGAGGAGATGAGTTAATTGTGTCCCGGTGTGCGAGCCACGCACCTGATCTCGCTCGTAGCGTCGCTCCCGGCACGCCCCGCCTCTCCGCTCAGCCGCATTCTCCGCCTCCTCGCCGCCATCTTGGTCCGGGCTCCAGCGTGCCCTGCCCCGCTACTCGTTCACCAGCTCCTCCTCTCCACAATGGAACTGTCACTTTAGGCTATTTTGCTCTATGCAGGCTTATTTTCCAGTCGTACACAATACAAAGAGCAAAGCCTGAGTCCCCAACGTGGGTTTATTTACACTAAAACCAAGGTACATGTAGGTGACCAAAATTAATGACTTTTGTGCCCAGGATGAGTAATCTTCTGATTACAGCTGTATCTATGGCCGTGGTCAAGGCAGAATAGAAGCTATTGTCAATGCAATCATTTGAAGATGATGGCAACGGTGACTCAAATGTCCTTGTATGTGTGTCTATTCTGAGCATTGATTGGATCCTAATGAGAAATGCAGTGCATTAGTGTCATGTCTGTCTGTGTCATCAAGCTCATTCCAAATGTCTTTGATTGGTTAATGGTTTCTGATCGCTGCACTATGACGCATCACAAAAAAGTTGCATTTCTTCCTTTGTCATAATGAAAATATTGCAATCATAATTTCATTACCTTACAAAATGTACCTTGTTGGAACTCGTTTTTACGTCAATTCCCAAAGGCTATTTTGGTCTGAGGGCGAATCGAGCATGGCAATACTGCTGTGAAGCATTCTGATCAGTTTGTAATGGCAGCTTAAGTCCCCAGGCAGAGCACCTCAAGATAATTGGATTTGCGGCCCTTCAACATTCAGGCATGTGACTCAAAAAAAACATAAATTAATTAAAGAGCAATAGCGAAATATTATGTTTGCCAATAGATGTTTTAAAAGCAGTGGGATTATCGCGAATACAGTGTTGGTGTGAGTAAGTTAATCAATCATCATTCAAGTGTTGAGCAATAGACCAATGGTGACCCAAGTCACTCCACTCCACTTGACTGGAGATGACAAGTGAAACTTGTGAACAATTTCTCTCCTTTTTTAACGACAAAGTTGTTACTATTCGGGCAAATCTTTCTCCTTCTCCATTGAGTTTCAATGGGGGCAGTCGGTGCTCGGCTGTGTTTTGTCAGTTTAAGCGTGTGTCTATGCCTGAGCTTAAAGAAATAGTTGACAAACTAAAACCCTCGTCCTGTCCCACAGACCCAGTCCCCCTTCACTTTTAAAAAAAAAGTCTGGGACTCTATTGGCTTGTCTGTTAGGGACATCATCAACAGCAGTTTGATTTCTGGCAGTGTGCCCTCCTTTTGTAAAGGAGCTGTTGTTGAGCCTTTGATAAAAAAAAAAAAAACAGGTCTTGATCCTACAAGTTTGTCAAATTATCGGCCCATTTCTAAATGACCTTTTCTGTCAAAAATTTTGGAGAAATGTGTTTTGGTGCAACTGCATCCTTTTTTAGATGAAAATGGCACTTTAGATCCATTCAGTCTGGATACAAAGCTTTGCACAGTACTGAATCTGCACTTTTAAAGGTTTCTAATGATTTACTTTTAATGTCTGATTCTGGCAGCTCTGCCATTTTAGTGTTTTTAGATCTTACAGCTGCCTTTGACACAGTCGACCACACAATTATTTTAGAGCGCCTGAGAGACTGTGTGGGCATTAGGGGGGCTGCATTACAGTGGTTCAGATCCTACCTGTCAGAAAGGTCCTTCTCTGTCAGGCTGGGGGACGCCACCTCTTCTTCTGCTCCGCTTTACTGTGGTGTCCCCCAGGGATCTATTGTAGGCCCCATCCTGTTCGCTCTATATGTCCTCCCTCTTGGAGAAATTTTTAGGAGGCTTGGAGTGTCTTTTCCGCTTTCATGCGGGCGACTGCCAAATTTATATGCCGATTTCAAAAGGCCACGGCCCCCTGACACTCCTTCTCAAATGTCTATGCGGCATCAAGGCTTGGTTAGCCCAGAATTTTTAAATAATGAATGAGGGTAAAACTGAAATTGTAGTTTTTAGTCCGGCCCTCACTGACTTGGGACCATTGCAAAATTATGTGGTCACCAGCCTTGACGTCACTATAGATAACGATTTTAAACTTGACAAACAAGTCAATGGCGTTTTAAAATCGTTTTTTTATCATCTGTGTCTTTTAGCAAAGGTAAAACCGTTTTTATCTTTTAACCTTTTTGAAGAAGTCATGCATGCTTTTATTTCAAGTCGCCTGGACTACTGTAATTCACTTTATGCTGGCATTAGCCAAAAAGCTCTCTCCCGGCTGCAGTTAGTCCAGAACGCGGCAGCACGATTTTTAACTGGGGCCAAGAAACGCGAGCATATAACCCCAATCCCTGAGAGTTTGCATTGGCTCCCTGTTCATTTTAGATTTGATTTTAAAACCTTGCTGTTCGTTTTGAAATCTTTACATGTACTGGCACCTCAGTATATCTCGGACCTCATCCAAATTTACAATCCTGCGCGCGCTCTGAGGTCCGAGAACTAGCTCCAGCTCGTGGTGCCCAAGACCAGTCTTAAAACTAGGGGAGACAGGGCCTTCTCTGTGGTCGGCCCTAAGCTCTGGAACACTCTGCCCCTCCATATTAGAACTGCTCCCACAGTGGAGTGTTTTAAGTCTCATCTTAAGACCCATTTTAATTCTCTGGCTTTTAACACCACGTGAGTTGTATGGTCCTCTGTTGCCCTTTGTGTTTTAAAATGTTGATTTCTATGTACTGTTTTAATTGGTTTCACCATTAAAATCGTTTTTAATCATATTTATTTTATATTGTTTTTGTATTGGTTTTATATGTATATATTTATTGTTATTTATTTTTATCTTTCTGTTTTTACTAAGTAACTGGTGGAGCTCAGGATAGTATTTGAATGTTGTTTTTAATATTGTTGTGCAGCACTGTGGAAACATTTTGTTGTTTAAATGTGCTATATAAATAAAGTGGATTGATTAGAGTGTTTTCCGTTCGGGCTCCAGTACTCTGCAATGCCCTCCCGGTAACAGTTCGAGATGCTACCTCAGTAGAAGCATTTAAGTCTCACCTTAAAACTCATTTGTATACTCTAGCCTTTAAATAGACCTCCTTTTTAGAACAGTTGATCTGCCGATTCTTTTCTTTTTCACCTTCATCCCCCCCCCCCCCCCCCTCCCTTGTGAAGGGGGGCCGTTCCGATGACCATGGATGAAGTGCTGGCTGTCCAGAGTCGGGACCAAGGATGGACCGCTCGTCGGGACCCAGGATGGACCGCTCGCCTGTGTATCGGTTGGGGTCATCTCTACTATGCTGATCCGACTCTGCTTGGGATGGTTTCCTGTGGACGGGACTTTCGCCTGTGTATTAGTTGGGGACATCTCTGCGCTGCTGATTTGCCTTTGCTTGGGATGGTTTCCTGTTGGCTCCAGTATGGACGGGACTCTCGCTACTGTGTTGGATCCACTTTGAACTGAACTCTTGCAGCTGTGTTGGAGCCACTATGGATTGAACTTTCACAGTATCATGTTAGACCCGCTCGACATCCATTGCTTTCGGTCCCCTATAGGGGGGGTTGCCCACATTTGAGGTCCTCTCCAAGGTTCTCATAGTCATCATTGTCACTGGCGTCCCACTGGGTGTGAATTCTCCCACCCCTTCTGTGGGTTCTTCCGAGGATGTCGTAGCCGTAGTGGTTTGTACAGTCTTTTGAGACAGTTTTTAATTTGAGATTTGGGCTATATAAATAAACGATTGATTGATTGATTGATTGATTGATTGATTGATTGAAGTAAGGACCAGTGGTCGAATGTCGCTTGTCCAGTTTGGTTTAGCCCAACAAAGGGTGACGTCCCAAATTTAAACGATATTCATACTGACCTCTTTCCAGCTCACTAGTGTTGTCCTGAACCAAAATAAGTATGGAACATTGGTCCAATATCAGCAACAACAAAAAAACAAGTATCAGATGATATCGACTGGAATCTAAAATCTCAGCTATGTGCTCCGGTACAAGCAGTCCTGCAGCCTTTTTAGTTGTGTAAAGTTGAACAGCTAGTTAACATCTAAATGTCCTCCAATAAGCATACACCGTTGGTCTTTTCTTGTGTTTTAGTGAAACCATTCACAAAACTTAAACATGGTAGGCCATAGGCAACTACGAGCTTACAGCTACGCACACAATAGCACGCAAGTTAGATATACCTAATTAATGTCGTGAATCGTAAAACATGACATTTGTCATTATAAGCAAGTATTAAATTGTGTGTATAGTGATTAAAAAACTATATAGTAACCAATATGTCTGCATCATTCCATTATTGCGTCATAATCTTGACTTAATGAATTTTTGTGGTCACTTGACGTTGCCAAAAACAATTACCACTGTACTTGAAATTAAAGACGGCATAATTAAAAATTATATAAGTATGTATGATTCCTGTTGATATCATATTGGTGTGGAGGGGGCGTGGTCCAAGCGTCGCCTGTGGGCGGAGCATGTGCGGAAGACGGCTACGAAGCAGCTGCAGGTGAGTGGATAACCCAGCTGGAACAGGTTGTCTAATTACCTGTCTCTCTATTTAAAGCAGGGTGAGGAGCCCGGAAGGAGGAGGGAGCCCAGAGAGATTGAGGGGGATGAGAGGGACTCAGTAGAAAGTAAAAGAAAATAAAAACTCTGTAAACGCCTGGTAATCAAGCCTGATCCTTCCCTGTCACCAATATCCCGCAACCAGAAAGTGGTACAATCGGTACCGGCCGATAAAAGTATCCTAAGTGCAAAAAGGGACACCCTTAAAGTGCACACAATCATTGATGGCATGTCCACTGAGGTAACTACTTGTCATCAATCATTGTTATTTGCACTACTATAAAGAAACTTTACTATTTACATTCAGGCTATTTGTGTTTCACACTTAAAATGGTGGTGTTTGGCCCGCTGCCACTTGGCACAATTTCACTTTGATCCTTGGAGGCAAAAACTTTGGTGTCCCCTGACTTAGACCATTACATGCACCTGGGGATAGGTTAATTGGCAACACTAAATTGGCCCTAGTGTGTGAATGTGAGTGTGAATGTTGTCTGTCTATCTGTGTTGGCCCTGTGATGAGGTGGTGACTTGTCCAGGGTGTACACCACCTTCTTCCCGAGTGCAGCTAGGATAGGCTCCTGCACCCCCGCAACCCCGAGAGGGACAAGCGGTAGAAAATGGATGGATAGTTGGAGCGAAATTCTGACATTTACATGCTTCTATCTTACTTTTCTATTCCAGCATTATTGTTGTTTGGTTTGGAAAGAAATTGGTTCCCATCCTGTGAGATGTTGCAGGATAAAGTCTGTGTTGTCGGAGTGCAGGGATTTGTCCTGTGGTGAATCAGTTGAGGTTTTTGTGTTGAGATTTTGCTAGGCTAGTCATGCCACGGAACCCTCAAACTCTTTGATATAAAAGGTCGGCTTTGCAAAACAGCCATCATGGCTGCTGAAAAAGCTTCTATTGCTGTGGATTCACTTGGGAAATCTGTGGAGTAACCCGGCAGTCGAGAGCTGACTGGATCACCTGGGCGAGGGTGTCTGATGATCTAAGACCTGACACACCACATGACACCCCATAGACAAGCTGTCCCAATTTATATCCAATGTAACTATTGTACATGGCTTCATTGAGTAGTGGTCATCTTTTTTGGTCTCATCGGAAATAAAAAATAGTGCGAAACAAAGCCCCCTTTGCTGATAAATCCTCGAACTGAAGATGCCGCAAGCCGGAGGCTAACTACATTTGTATCTAAACTCTAGCTCAAAGCGATGGTCTAGAAACATGAAGCTATACAGCGATACTGTGAGAATTTGGATACATTTAAAGGGTTTCTGATCACACAAAGTGATATGTAAGACAGGATGGCACAGCTCTGACTGGCACAAGGTACGATAATTGTGGAAATAATCATGTCAGGAGCTCTTCCAAATGGCCCCGCCCTTGTGTGCAGTATGTAAACAGGATATGACGTTAGTGGCTCCGCCTCTTCAAAATGGCGATGCCCGTGTGCACATGAAGTGATGTCATCAATGTGGCAGCCCCCGATGGCTTCAAGTGGCATGCAAACTAAATGAATGAATGAATGAATGAAGCGTTCCCATGCCAGACATAGTTTGCACACAGAGGCATATCTGCTACTATGTGAAGGTTTGTAAACCATTACCTGCTATTAATGCAAGTCATGGATAGTTGATGTATTCTGCCTATTTAGGCCTCTAAAAAGGTTTTATACACATGCTGTGTCACGCCTGTAAATCTGGTTTTATGTTTGATTATGTTTTGTTTTGTTTTCCGGACTCTTGTTCCGTTTTTTCACTTCCTGATTTGTTTTTGTTACCATGACAACTCATTGATTTTCACCTTGCCCTCCTAGTCACGCCCCTGCCCTCAGTCCCGCACCTGTTCCTAATTATCACAGCCACTACTTAAGTCATTTTCTTTCTGTCCATCAGTCTGGGATTTTTGCATTCTGCCTCATGCCTTCACGCACCCTCGATTACCTTGCTATCCATGCCCCTTGTACCGGTCACAGTAAGGGTTTTTTTGTTAGTTATTCTTAGTTCTGCCACAGTGCAAGTTTAAGTTTAGTTCATTGTCTTTCACGCCATCGAGCAGTTGTTTTGTTTTCCTGTTTGTATTTTTGTAGCCAAGTTTTGTACCTCTTTGTGAGCGCTCTTAGTTTGTTTATTTTTGTATTTAGTATTCCAAATAAACCATGACCTCACAGTCACGTCTGGCTCGTCCCGTATTCTCCTTGCATCGAAGAAGCAAAAATAATCCATGTCCCGGTATGACATGCTGTAAATATATTTAGTATATGAAGTAACATGAACATTCATGACAGTTGTTACTAAACCACATTTTGGTCATATTAAGCTTTGACAGAACTTTCATTTTTAGGCGCTGTAATTTTCTTCAACTACCATACCACTACTCCTGGCAGACTTCATGAGAGCCAACAAAAACTACTCCGGGACAAAGGATGTTTGAAAACCTTATATTTTTGAGCCCGAAATGGATGATGAGTTGCAAGTTTTAGAAGATGAGTGATAAGCAGATCAACCTTTAGTGAAACACTAAGCATCATGTAGCAATATTGCTAAGTGCTAAACAACAAATACTAGATAAAAACATAACACAACGGTCATTAACAATGTCCGCTCTTACAGGGATACCGACTGATGGGATGTTTATATCTTTCAGCACACAACCTGTGTTACCTGTTTAGATGATGAATTCATCATATTCCTCACGTCCCAGGTAAAAATGTTGGCTGCAAACAATCAATCAATCAATCAATGTTTATTTATATAGCCCCAAATCACAAATGTCTCAAAGGACTGCACAAATCATCTTGTAGTATCTTTCTAGTGATGTCTCCGGGTCTAAATTGAATTTCAAAGTTGACCAACCGTCTTATGGCCAAAACCTTTGTGGAGGACTGTTGCTTCCGGGTTCACCGGACCACCAGGAACAGACATGACAGGCTTTGTTCGATTTTGACAAGGCTTTATTTTACAATAAATATCCTTTCTGCTCTCCAGCAATTGTCTTTTTGCACATGTCCTTCTGCTTTTCAGCAAGTCTCTGTTGGTCTCTCTGTCTCCCCGCCTCCCGACTGTGGCCTTTTACAGAGCGACAGGTGATTAGACAAACACTTTCAGCTGTGTCATCCAATCACCTGTCGTCAACCTCGAGGCCGGCCCTGCCACACCCCGTTTTTTTAGAGGGCTTCACGTAGGGATTATGAATTAGGCAAAATTCCCCCCCAAAAATGCAGGTCCCTCTGTGTAATGGCCACTGTTTTGCTTTTCCTACAATGTTTGTCCATGTGGTTAAGGCTGCACAATAAATCTAATTCTACACTAAGGCCATGTCCACACCAACACAGGCACTTAAAGGCCTACTGAATCCCACTACTACCGACCACACAGTCTGATAGTTTATATATCAATGATGAAATATTAACATTGCAACACATGCCAATACGGCCGGTTTAGTTTACTAAATTGCAATTTCAAATTTCCCGCAAGGTATCCTGTTGAAAACGTCGCGGAATGATGACGTGTACGATGACGCGTGTCTGTGACGTTATTGGTTGGAGCGGACATTTCAGCCCAGCACCACTCACGGATAAAAGTCGTCTCTTTTCATCCCATAATTACACAGTATTTTGGACATCTGTGTTGCTGAATTTTTTGCAATTTGTTCAATTAATAATGGAGACAATAAAGAAGAATGCTGTTGGTGGAAAGTGGTGGATTGCAGCTATCTTTAGCAACCAAAACACAGCCGGTGTTTCTTTGTTCGAAGCTTTAACACAGAGCTGTCAAGCGAACATGTTTCTCTACCACATGTCAACCAGCAAGTTTCTGGATGGGAAAATTGTGGTATTAAGTCAGCTCTAACCAGAGACTTGAGCGGATTATGCGACCTCCTCCTGCAGCTGTCAAAAAGGCAGCTGTGATCTTGGCTCCTCCATTGGCTTCTCTGAGACACTGGCGTTCACCGCAGCCCTCCGACTTTCAGGTATAACTTTATAATCTCACTAAAACACTATTAACACAATAAGCAGATATGGGATTTTCCAGAATTATCCTAGTAAATGTGTCTAATAACATCTGAATCGCTCCCACTGCCGTCGCCTGGAGCCGTCGCCTTTTTTTTTTTTTTTTTTTTAGTGCTTCATTCTAACTTTCCTCATCCACGAATCTTTCATCCTCTCTCAAATAATGGGGAAATCATCGCTTTCTCGGTCCAAATTGCTCTTGCTGCTGGTGGCTCACATTATAAACAATGTGAGGATGTGAGGAGCCCTACAACTCGTGACGTCACACGCACATCGTCTGCTACTTCCAGTACAGGCAAGACTGTTTTATTAGCGACCAAAAGTTGTGAACTTTATCGTCGATGTTCTCTACTAAATCCTTTAAGCAAAAATATGGCAATATCGCGAAATTATCAAGTATGGCACACAGAATTGACCTGTTATCCCCGTTTGAATAAGAAAATCTCATTTCAGTAGGCCTTTAATAAACGCATACTTATCTCTGCGTTGAGGCCTCTTATCGACACGCGGACGCATACTTTTGTCTTTAAATACGCAAACTTTTGCAAACGCTGGCCTAAGTGTAGAGTTCCAAAACTCCTTGCTTAGCGTATGCGTGTACACGGCGCAAACAGAGACTTGTGATGACTTTTGCAAAGCTCAACAGCACAACTTTGCTGGCTTTAAACACACTATTAAAGGAATTACTGTATGCTTGAACATAAACATGCTGCTATTTTTGCTTTACATTGATTACACACCCCGTTTCCATATGAATTGGGAAATTGTGGTAGATGTAAATATAAACGGAATACAATGATTTGCAAATCCTTTTCAACCCATACTCAGTTTAATATGCTACAAAGACAAGATATTTGATGTTCAAACTCATAAACTTTTTTTTTTTTGCAAATAATAATCAACCTAAAATTTCATGGCTGCAACACGTGCCAAAGTAGTTGGGAAAGGGCATGTTCACCACTGTGTTACATAAACTTTTCTTTTAACAACACTCAAACGTTTGGGAACTGAGGAAACTAATTGTTGAAGCTTTGAAAGTGGAATTCTTTCCCATTCTTGTTTTATGTAGAGCTTCAGTCGTTCAACAGTCCGGGGTCTCCGCTGTCGTATTTCATTCTTATTATGCGCCATACACTTTTGATGGGAGACAGGTCTGGACTGCAGGCGGGCCAGGAAAGTACCCGTACTCTTTTACTACGAAACCACGCTGTTGTAACACGTGGCTTGGCATTGTCTTGCTGAAATAAGCAGGGGCGTTCATGATAACGTTGCTCCAAAACCTGTATGGACCATTCAGCATTAATGGTGCCTTCACAGATGTATAAGTTATCCATGCCTTGGGTACTAATACACCCCCATACCATCACAGATGCCGGCGTTTGATCTTCGCACAGTTTCCAAATATAATTTGAAATGTGGACTCGTCAGACCACAGAACACCTTTCCACTTTGCTTCAGTCCATCTTAGATGAGCTCGGGCCCAGCGAAGCCAGCGGCGTTCCTTGGTGTTGTTGATAAATGGGTTTTGCTTTGCATAGCCGAGTTTTAAGTTGCACTTACAGATGTAGCAACCAACTGTAGTTACTGACAGTGGTTTTATGAAGTGTTCCTGAGCCCATGTGGTGATATCCTTTACACACTGATGTCTGTTTTTGATGCAGTACCTCCTGAGGGATCAGTCTGTAATATCATCGCTTACGTGCAGTGATTTCTCCAGATTCTCTAAACCTTTTGTTGATTTTACGGACCGTAAATGGTAAAACCCCTAAATTCCTTGCAATAGCTCGTTGAGAAATGTTGTTCTAAAACTGTTCGACAATTTGCTTACAAATTGGTGACCCTCACCCCATCTTTGTTTGTGAATTACTTAGCATTTCATGGAAGCTGCTTTTATACCCAATCATGGCACCCGCCTGTTCCCAATCAGCATGCACACCTGTGGGATGTTATAAGTAAGTGTTTGATGGACATTCCTCAACTTTATCAGTATCTATTGCCACTTTTCCCAACTTCTTTGTCACGTGTTGCTGTCATCAAATTCTAAAGTTTATGATTATTTGCAAAAAAAAATTGTAATCAGCTTGAACATCAAATATGTTGTCTTTGTAGTATAGTCAACTGAATATGGGTTATTGATTTGCAAATCATTGTATTCCGTTTGTATTTACATCTTACACAATTTCCCAACTTATATGGAAACGGGGTTTGTAAAAAGACACATCAAAATGGGCTTTGCGACACTCCCGCAGGCGCTAATGACAGTCACCTGTTTTGGATACGATCGCTGTCAAACCTCCATCTGATGGAACAACTTTGACAAGCAAGACTTTTTGCTCTGAGTAATAAGAAAGGTGCAACATTATTTTACGTTTTTAGTCCTTTTTAACTACAAATCATGAAGTTAACTTTCATGTCTTGCTTCCATTCATGTAAAAAGCGACCAAGCAAGTAAAAAAAAAAAAACATAATGTGGCGTCCTTTTTGTAGCGTGTACTGGTGTTAAAGACAATATACACTTCATTACACATGTACTGTATCACTATATCCATGATTAAATGCTTGATAATTCCCTTAAACATGCAAAAGGGTTTCCTTTATAAATAATGTACACTTCATAGTACATGTAATACATCACCATGTTGCTGAACACGTTATAATTTTATGAGTGTTGGGTTTCAGCAGCACATTCGCTCTTTAATAATGTTCCCAGGGCTCTGTGTACATTCAGGCAGGTTTTAAAGATAATGTTCATGTCATTGTACGTCTAAAGTCGATTAAAATAAACACAATAGGAGGTGTAATATAATAGAATGAACTTTATTGTCATTATATTTGCATATAACGAGATTAAAGACTCCAACTTAAGGTGCGGTAGTGGGAACAAATATGGGGTGAAATAAATGACATAAGAGGTAAAAAGGAAAAACTAACAATTTAAATAAACTGACTACTATCCGAAAAAATAATAAGCAATCCTGTACACTATACAAAACATTATAGAAACACAAAATACTGTACAATATACAGAACAAGGCAAGAGTACCGAAGTAATGAATAACAATCCGTGTCGGACGTATTGCACTCGAAGGGTAGTATTGCACAGTAGGGTATTAGGGCATGATATTGTATAGGGGTGAATTATTATTATTTTAAGTTAGAGTTCAACATGGTGACAGCTCTGGGAAAGAAGCTGTCTCTGTGCCTGTTTGTTCTGGCTCTGATGCACCTGTAGCGCCTGCCTGATGTAGCAAGTCGAACAGGTGGAATCCAGGGTGTGTACTGTCCTTGGTAATGTTTTTTGCTCTGTTGAGGCAACGGGAGTTGTGTAAATCCTTCAGGGAGAGCAGGGGACAGCCGATGATTTTTTGTGCAGACTATATGACCCTCTAAATCGCATGTTTGTCTGCTTAAGTGCAGCTGCCGTACCACGCTGTTAATGTTAATGCCACCAAGTCAGATATTTCTGCTTTTTTCAGGCTTCTGATTGGACCAAATGTGCATGACATCAAGTGTATGTGTTTGTGTGTAGACATTGACACTTTTGAAACTACACTTGTGTGGATGGAGATTGTTTTAAACCAAAATATGTGTTTTTGAAACTCTCAGTGTTCGTGTGGACATGGGCTGAATGAGGGCGATTGTCAGCGATATTACTGATATTCTCCACTCGACGTCTGTTGCAGCAGATCAACCTGAAAGGGGGTCCTCACATCTACAGTCCCTTCTCAAGGTTTCTTCTCCTTCCCCAGCTGGGATATTATGAGTTTTTCCTTGTGTGGATGTGGTTTTAAACTAGGTGATGTCATAATGAATTTGTAAAACCCGTTGAGATACTCGTGATTAAGGGCTACATAAATACGTTTTGATTGATGGTGATTGATATTAACTTTTAAAAAGCAGGCTGTGCTGCATATCAAATCAAACACTTTCACAGCCCGTGGTGTCAGGTAAGCAACGGGGGCTCATCTTGAAGCCCCGTTGAAGATCGGACGCCCACGCCAGAGACAATTGTGTATGCCCATAGAGCTCCACGCCAGCCAGCCTTAGCAAACCTTTCCCGAGCTGCGGCAGCAGGTTGCCTCGTGTCACTTCCCGTGAGCCTAATTCGGTGTGCGTAAACGCCGCACTGCTGTTATTAGACGCCGAAAATTGTTTCCCTTGGAGTCGGACCAGCAGGACTAACGGCTAGCCATCATGCTAAATAGAGTGTGGAGACACATTTCCCTCAAGTGCCAATGTTTCTCACCGGTGTTCTGGTGAGACATGCTCACCGCTGGAATTCATGCACATCCTGCATCTGCGCATGTGTATAAATCCAGGGCACGCGAAAATTTTAATGTGCATTGAAGGACATTACAGGACATTAGAGGACTCTGTCTTGATTCACTAAAAAACACTATTTCTTGTATAGTACATGTTTCACACTACAAATGATCAAATATATGATTAGGTCAAGTATGGTGGGGCAAAGCTGTTTTTAAGGCCCCGAAAAACATTTCAAAACATTTTTACTGACAAATAAAGGTGGTGTGACAGGATTTATTCTTGCAAATAAAACCTCAGTGCAGGTCGCTTTTCAGCTCCTATTCTCTGCTCGCTCGTCGGCTCTCTTTCCAGTTTGCCACGTCGTCGTCTGCCTCTGGATCTCTTCCTCTCTCGCTCAGCGTCAGCTTCCCTCAACTCCTTCTCGTCTCTCCGCCTCTCCCCCTGACGTTCACGGCTGTCGCCCTTTTATACAGTGCTAGAGGATTACTTAATTGTCCCCAGGTCCGCGATCCACACATCTGATCTTGATTGCAGCGTCGCTCCCGGCGCGCCCCGCCTCGCCGCTCGCTCGCCGTCCACGCCTCCTCGCCTGCATCTTGGGCCGGGCTTCGGCGTACCCTGCCTCGCTGTCAGACTGCCGGCCCCGCCTCTCCACAGGTGGCTTTTGATCTGGGCCAAATTTATATATGGATGAACTGCTGGCTGTCCAGAGTCGGGACCCAGGATGGACCGCTCACCTGTGTATCGGCTGGGGACATCTCTGCGCTGCTGATCCGCCTCCGCTTGGGATGGTTTCCTGCTGGCTCCGCTGTGGACGGGACTCTTGCTGCTGTGTTGGATTCGCTTTGGACTGGACTCTCGCGGCTGTGTTGGATCCACTATGGATTGAACTTTCACAGTATCATGTTAGACCCGCTCGACATCCATTGCTTTTGATTCCCCTAGAGGGAGGGGTCCTCTCCAAGGTTCTCATAGTCATCATTGTCACCGACATCCCACTGGGTGTGAGTTTTCCTTGCCCTTATGTGGGCCTACCGAGGATGTCGTAGTGGTTTGTGTTGTGGTTTGTGCAGCCCTTTGAGACACTAGTGATTTAGGGCTATATAAGTAAACATTGATTGATTGATTCATATATTAATTAACCAAATATGTTAAACACACAAGGAATTTGACTTGGTAGACTTTCATGCTGTCTTTGTTCCATGCAAGAAACAGAGAAAAACGCACCAACTGTGAGAAAGAGATGGCAAGTAATACTAATAATGAAAAAAGTAAACAAAGATTAGTCTTGAAATATATGGATAACAAATATTTAGCCTTTTTATTAGACTATTTATTACAAATTACATAATGATGCCAAACTTGTCTAACCTGACTCTCGCCAGATTCTTGTAGTTCACTGAGCTCCACACGAGGATCTGGGCTCGAGGGCATTGCAAACTCCTTCAAGATAGCAAAAAATAATGAACCGATCAGGATCGCCGAGCAGTTTTTCATAGATGTGACGTAGCGCCGAGGCGACTGTTTGATTCAAACAACAATGGCGGCACGCAGCGAGGAGTCGTGTGTTGACATTGATTCTGCATATTTTCTTTGCACAAACAACATCGATCGTCTACTGACATTGTTGCGTTGTTTCAGTAAAAGCTCTCTAACTTTTCGCCTTGTCATTATCCAATATGTCGTCTGTTCTGTTTTGAATTTCTCAGCGTCGCTCTCATCAGCGTCACGGGTTGATTTGGATGTGAGTGGTTGAAGTAGCACGTCATACAAGATAATGGACATGTGGTTTATCCAATCACATACAGTGATTTTTTTACATAGCCCCGCCTTCTGAAATTCATCTCCTATTGAGAAGTCCCAAATCCTTGTGTGGAGCTTAGCGAACTACAAGGATCTGGCAAAAGTCAAGTTAATGTTTGTCCTCCTGACCCCATTACCCTCAGTAAACTGCCAATGTTTTACCATACGTAGTGAATAATCGAAATGAAGTATTGTGACTTATACCTAACGTAATGAATAATCGTGATTAATAATTGTGACTTCAATATTGATGAAAATAATTGTTTTTTTGTCCATAATCATGCAGTCCTGCATATGGTGCATTTAGGCTAACGGTGTTGTTGCTGACCAGAACTTTTTGTGCTCTTCCAGATGAAAGAATATACTTAATATCCTCTTGCTGTAGTCATGCACATCATCTCTCAAGTGAGTGTGACCTGAAGCTTGGTGAGGAACCTATTTCCCGCCTCACTACCAGTTGAGTTAAGACTGTCCACAATGAATCTTACTGGGCTTTGAGGGGGAAAATGTAGAGGGAAATTAAAAAAGAGACATTTGACAGTTGAAATGAGGCCAACAGGAGATACAGTATTTGGACAGAAGAGGATAATGGAGATGTTGGCAATGGGAGTATTTAGAAAAGCTGTGAGGATTTATTAAGATTTCCGCAGTTGTGGTTTAATACCAAAACAAGCAATTAAAAGACAAATCATTTTAAACTTCAACATTCGTTATGGTTATGGTTTTAATTTATTTGGAACATGCATATAGTTACAACATTGTACTTTTGGACACCACATGTTTCCAGTTTCTCATTACAACATGTCCGAAAAGGAGTAGGAAGAAGAACCTTTTCTATTTCCGCGAACTGTTTAGTCATATTTTTTTATTTACTTTCTGAGCCCAATGTGTAATACACACAAAAATAAAATAAATGAATAAATAATCACGTTCTCATGAATAAATAGTTTTGTTTAAGTTGTGATTCAGATAATGCAGTGGTTCTTAACCGTGTTGGAGGTTCCAAACCCCTCCAGTTTCATACGCGCATTCACCGAACCCTTCTTTTGTGAAAAATGAAATGTTTTTTTTTCAAATTCAAGACAAAGTTATGTTTTTTTTCCCTGGTGTACAAAATGAACCGCGCATGAACTCACAACAAATTACACACCTGCAAATCAGTGTGACTTCTGCTGTTGCCGTATCCACGATACGTCGATACGAAGAAGTTTTTAATTACACAATGAGTCCCTACTTGCCAACCCTCCCGATTTTTCCGGGAGAATCCCGAATTTCTGTGCCCCTCCCGAAAATCTTCCGGGGCAACCATTCCCCCGAATTTCTCCCGATTTCCACCCGAAACACGATATTGGGGGCGTGCCAAAAGGCACTGCCTTTAGTGTCGTCTCCAACCTGTCGTCACGTCCGCTTTTCCTCCATACAAATGACGTGTCGGCGCGTTCACATCATTTATGTGGCTTTTACATACACATAAGTGAATGCAAGGCATACTTGATCAACAGCTATACAGGTCACACTGAGGGTGGCCGTACACACTGTTACAAATAGGCCCCACACTGTGAACCCACACCAAACAAGAATGACAAACACATTTCGGCAGAACATCCTCACCGTAACACAACAGAACAAATACCCAGATTCCCCTGCAGCACTCACTATTTCGGGATCTACAATATACACCCCTGCTACCACCAAACCCTGCCCACCTCAACCAGGCCAGCCCCCACCTCAAACCCCCCTCATCTCCCGAATTCGGAGGTCTCCAGGTTGGCAAGTATGGATGAGTCAGGTGTGTCTTGACTGCCTCCGCCGAACCCCTGAGGCCGACTCACCGAACCCCTAGGGTTCGATCGAACCCAGGTTAAGAACCACTGAGATAATGAGATGAATGAGACAATCTTATTTTTCAATAAGGTTTAATATGTTAATCAGGATTATTCCTCCTTGTAGCATTTGTGGCAATCTCAAGGATTCTGTGCAATTAAAGTCAACATATTCTGAACCGCAGAGAAAATTATGAAAGAATGTGTCTCCCATAGTTTTGGGGACTTTTGCCTCGATGTCTGCTCTGAAAATCGTGTTGGCCACCAGTGGTGGAATATTGATTGACGTGAGCTCCTAAAACATTATTTTTGCCTGTTGCTGCTAATTTGTCAACCAATTTATTTTGTATCCGTCTATTTCGGTAAATAATGATCATATATTCGCAGTTATGTGACCGGAGCCCGAGAGACTTCACACTGAAGTCGCATCGTAACACTATTTGATTGAATTGTAATATCCATCTATCAATTTTTTTACCGCTTGTCCCTTTCAGGGTCACGGGGGGTGTTGGAGCCTATCTCAGCTGCATTTGGGCGAAAGGCGGGGTACACCCTGGACAACTCGCTACTTCCTCACAGGGCCAACACAGATAAGACAGACAACATTCACACTCACATTCACACACTAGGGCCAATTTAGTGTTGCCAATCAACCTATCCCCAGGTGAATGTCTTTGGAAGTGGGAGGAAGCCGGATTACCCGGAGGGAACCCACGCAGTCACAAGGAGAACATGCAAACTCCACACGGAAAGATACCGAGCCTGGGATTGAACTGAGGACCTTCGTATTGTGAGGCACATGCACTAACCCCTGTTCCACCATGCTGCCCTGAATTGTAATATGAAACTCATAATAATAAGGTCTATAATATTGCTGACAGAAAAATAACTTCCATACCATATGATAAGCAAATCACACTACTACGTGTGCTACTTAATTGATGTAATTTAATAACCTTAGTGTTATTTCAAAGTCGTGTTTTGGGGGCTCTGAAGACTGAATACACTGACAGACTCATCGTCAAAAAGGTGGAGTTTTATGTTTTTTTTTTATCTTCACTTTTATTGTTTTCACCATAAATGGCAGGTTAATGTGATAGTCCATATCGCCCACCCCTACTGGCCAGGTGTAGCCTGTGGGCCTTGAATTTGACACCTGTGGTCTAAATGCCTTAAATTACCATTACAGTAATAACAGGAAACTATCAATATTGCTTTTCAACCATTTCGATTTCTTCAGAATTTGCCATTCGATTCTAATATAGTAACAACAAGTTATAAACACAAACATCTTGCAACTGTTAACATTCTGAATCAAAGAAGTTGTGCACAGACAACATAGTTTTCCAAGCAAGAAAGTTTCTTTCCACCAGACCCTCTTCTGTTTTCGGGTCAATTCTGTAGTGCCTTTCAAGTTCGTTGATACTGCAATCGTCAGTGCAACCTTTCCCTCTTTGCAAGTTGCCTGCTAGCTTTTCCATGCAACACCGTCCTTATGTGTTTGGGCCATCTCACGCTTAGTAAAGATGACTTTACACTTTCAGCCATTTAGATGTATTCAGTGTTTGTTGTGTAATTCTAAAACAGTGCCAAAAAGTTGTGAATGAAAAGATCTTGCAAGTGCAAAAAAATGTTTTGCTCTCGCGTTTGCATTACCAGTACCTGCTGGGTCTAAGTCACCCCTGTTCTTCACCAAGTGACAACTGGTTCCAGGTTCAATCCCCGCTTCAACCATCCTCCTCACTGCCGTTGTGTCCTTGAGCAAGACACTTTACCCACCTGATCCCAGTGCCCCCCACACTGGTTAAAATGTAGCTTGAAGATGAAGATAATGTGTTTCACTATGTAAAGCGCTTTGATTCTCCAGCAGTGTTAATTTTGTTGACTAAAATTGTTCGTCTTTGTTATCGTCAAGGAGTTATTTTCTCTTGACGAAATTAGAACGATGACGAATGAAAACAAAAGCATGTTGACTAAAACAATGACAGCATTAATTGACAATTTACCCAAAGAATAAAAACGACACAAAAAGATAAACAAAATACAATCATGTTTCATTTTGTCTGTAGAGGCTGGAGAAAATATCCACTCACAGTTTTATGTGGAAGAGGGGCGGGTGGAAAAGCACAAAGGGTATCCAAGCAGAACTAGCATCTTTAAAATGGACACTGTTTTGATTTTTTACCCGTAAAACAAGACACAATACAATACATCAATACAATACGTATCCTAAACCAGAAAGAAAGAGAACAGAAGACATATGGACACACTTCAGCGTTTGCCGTGTTAAACAAAAAAACAACTTGTAAGCCCCATGGCTTCATTTTCTGTGGTAAAAACACGACCAACTTGAAGCGCCATCTGCAGACTAATCATAGGGACTTTTATGCAACAGTAAGTAGGCCATACTTGCCAACCTTGAGACCTCCGAATTTGGGGGATAGGGTGATTTGAGTTGGGTGGGGTTTGGTGTTAGCGGGGGTGTATATTGTAGCGTCCCGGAAGAGTTAGTGCTGCAAGGGAACCTGGGTATTTGTTCTGTTGTGTTTATGTTGTGTTACTGTGCGGATGTTCTCCCGAAATGTGTTTATCATTAGTGTTTGGTGTGGGTTCACAGTGTGGCGCATATTTGTAAAAGTATTAAAGTTGTTTATACGGCCACCCTCAGTGTGACCTGTATGGCTGTTGATTAAGTATGCGTTGCATTCACTTATGTACTTCGTATATCATGTGACTGGGCAGGCACGCTGTTTCTATGGAGGAAAAGCAGACGTGACAACATATTGTAGAGGACGCTAAATGCAGTGCTTTTGAGACACACCCCCAATATGATTGTCCAGGTGGAAATTAGGAGAAATTCGGGAGACTGGTTGCCCTGGTAGTTTTTCGGTAGGGGCACTAAAATTTGGGAGTCTCCCGGAAAAATTGGGAGAGTTGGCAAGTATGAAGAAGGCCGAAGCTAATATTTCAAAATAACTCATACTGTACTGAATTCCTGTTACTTCTAAAAATGTTAGAGCAGGAGCAATGTCGCTTACATCATGTCCCCCTGTACCAAAAATACTTACTTTAAACAAACTTCTTTTGTAAGAGGCCATGATGCCGCAATTTCACCCGTTAATATAATAAGCAAGTTATCTGAACAATACACTTTAATGATGTCCTTGCCACACTGTTTTGATATTAACTGCACAACTTGACAACCCAAATGAGCATATTTGTCAAGCTAGCACACAGAAAAGACAGCCATTTGAGGCTAATAAATTAGTTTATAACACTGGTTGCCGTATTTACACAAGATTGTGGCCAAGAAGACGCCGATTATTATGCACACAGAGTCTAGTTTTACACAACATAGAATACACCTACTTTATTTCTTCATATGCCCATAACCATGCACACACATTTTCATGCACTGTACACTGACATTGAGTGTTTGTCATGTTCCGTGTCATGATCCGGATCATGTTTTGTTTAGTTATGTTTTGTTATTTTTGAACTCCCTAAGTTCCTGTTTTGTGCACCTCTGGGTTTATTTTGGTTTCTATGGGGATTAGTTGGGTTCACTTGCCTCTGGTTAGTGGTCGGCACGCTCACCTGCAGTCGACCACTAATCAGAGAGCTATTTATTCAGTTTTCTGACCACGCTCGGTCTGGCTTCATTGCTTGCTGCAAGCAACAGGCCCGTAGGTTCATGCATTGTTTTCTATGTTCTTGAGTCCTGTGCTAAGTGTGTACCCTCACGCTTTGTCAGGAGTTGTCCGTCTGCATCCCGGTAGAACGAACCCGCAGTAAACTGCAAGATGCACCAGTGGTAGTGTATTTTTTTTTTGTTTGTTTGTTTTTTTTAAGCGAACTATAGAGCAGTGATATTTTATTGTTGTCATAATTGTCTAAATAAGTGGTAGACCTACATGATAAAATGGATACATTACATTTTGCTGATGGAACAGAAAATAGTTACAATGTTATTGTGGCGCAATGGTAGAGTGGCCGTGCGCAACCCGAAGGTCCCTGGTTCAATCCCCACCTAGTACCAACCTCGTCACGTCCGTTGTGTCCTTGACCAAGACACTTCAACCTTGCTCCTGATGGGTGCTGGTTAGCGCCTTGCATGGCAGCTCCCTCCATCAGTGTGTGAATGTGTGTGTGAATGGGTAAATGTGGAAGTAGTGTCAAAGCGCTTTGAGTACCTTGAAGGTAGAAAAGCGCTATACAAGTACAACCCATCCATCCATCCATTTTCTACCGCTTATTCCCTGTTGGGGTTACGGGGGGCGCTGGCGCCTATTCAGCTATTTATAACATATTATTAAAATATGATTTCTCTAAGTTATGCACTCCAAATTGCCAACAGTTCATGTATACAACTCTGTGTATGTAATTAATGTAACACTGTTACAGTAGTTCTCGATACATTTTTAATATTATGGGATGCGTCAAATACATGTTTATGTTCCATTTCCATTTTTTTCTGCTAAATAAATATGATTATTTTAACACAAGCGTACGCACTGCACATAATTTCCTTTTACACTCCAGTCGGAGCAGGTGAATACATTGTACCCCGCTCGTCTGCCTAATAAAATGGCGGACAATCTGATCGACAATTTTAATAATACACTCTCTTGTATGCACGTTCGGAAATAAGATGAAAAAAATTATAAGGCTTTAACTAGTCACTTAGTCTGAATTGATTGCACCACATTAAGATTTATTGAAGTGCATCTGTATATGTTAAAGGGGAACATTATCACAATTTCTGAAGGGTTAAAACCAATAAAAATCAGTTCCCAGTGGTTTATTTTATTTTTCAAAGTTCTTCCTCAAAATTTTGCCCATCACGCAACTTCCCGAAAAACGGCTTCAAAGTGCCTGATTTACACCATCACTATATCCACCCATCTATTGTCCTGTGACGTCACTGCGTAAGCCACCAAGAACAAACATGGCGGAATGCACAGAAAGGTATATTATATTAACTCGGATTCAGACTAGTATTTTAGCGGCGTAAGCTATTCAACAGATTACGCATATTTGAAACGGATGGTTGGAGTGTGGAGGCAGGTACCGAAACGAAATTAAAGAAGAAACAGAAGCTTTTGAGCCATATCACGACAGCCAGCGGCAGGGGAGGAAGCGCGGACGAATTCGGGGATCGCCTTCTAACCAACGATTGGTATGTGTTTGTTTGGCATTAAATATGGGTGGAGGGAAAGGCTGGATGCAAATATAGCTACAAATGAGGCATTATGATGCAATATGTACATACAGCTAGCCTAAATAGCATGTTAGCATCGATTATCTTGCAGTCATGCCGTGACCAAATATGTCTGATTAGCACTCCACATGTGTCAATAACATCAACAAAACTCACCTTTGTGATTTCGTTGACTTTATCGTTGGAAATGCATTTGCTTTGAGTGTCGCAGGATATCCACACATCTCTGAGCCATCTCTTTTGTAGCGTAGCTGTCGTCGGTAGAGTGTGCAGAACAAACGATCGGGACTTTCGCATCTTTTGGCCACTGGTGCAACTTGAATCCGTCTCTGTTCGTGCTGTTACACCCTCCGACAACACACCGACGAGGCATAATGTCTCCAACAGTCGAAAAAAACGGAAAATGATTGAGTTGATTTGACTTGGTGTGTGTAATGTGTTTGAGAAAATGGCAGATTGCTTCACGTTGTGACGTCACGGCTGAAAGGTCATTGCTCCGACAGCGAACAATTGAAAGGCTTTTAAATTGCCAAATTCACCCTTTTAGAGTTCGGAAATCGGTTAAAAAAACATATGGTCTTTTTTCTGCAACATCAAGGTATATATTGACGCTTACATAGGTCTTGTGATAATGTTCCCCTTTAAGTTATGCAGACTTGATTAATTACGTTATTACAGTAATTTTATTACCCTTAATATAAGTGTTATCCAGACAACTTCAAAGATGCGTTATCCTTTATACATTACATTTTGATTGACAGAATTTACTGTAATTTTAGTCAAATCAAATGTTGAGGAATTTTGTTGAATAAAATTTTACTAAAACTAAATCAATTTAGATGACTAAAATATGACTAAAACTAAAATACATTTTTGTCAAAAGACTATATGACTAAAACTAAATGAAAAACTGCTGCCAAAATTAACAATGGCCTCGGGAAAAAAGCGCTGTATAAATAAAATGTACTCCACTTCACTATAAGATGCATTTTGTCGCAATAACAAGCATGTGTATTCGTGAATGATGCCTTTGACCGATTTGTTGGACACGTGTCACATTGAGGAGCCGTGAAACATTTTATAACAATAATGCATCACTTCTGTGTGAATCAATACAAGCTGTGGGATGATATATATATATATATATATATATATATATATATATATATATATATATATATATATATATATATATATATGTGTGTGTGTCTGTGTGTATGTAAATGTTATATATATATATATATATATATATATATATATATATATATATATATATAAATATGTGTGTCTGTGTGTATGTAATATATATATGTGTGTGTGTATGTAAATTGTATATATATATATATATATATATATATATATATATATATATATATATACATATATATATATATATATATATATATATATATATATATATATATATATATATATATATACACATACTAGGGCTGCGAATCTTTGGGTGTCCCACGATTCGATTCAATATCGATTCTTGGGGTTGCAATTCGATTATAAATCGATTTTTTCGATTCAACGCGATTCTCGATTCAAAAACGATATTTTTCTGATTCAAAACGATTCTGTATTCATTCAATACATAGGATTTCAGCAGGATCTACCCCAGTCTGCTGACATGCTAGCAGATTAGTTGATTTTTTAAAAAACTTTTGGAATTGTAAAGGACAATGTTTTATCAACTGATTGCATAAATGTAAATTAGTTTTAACTAATAAAAGAAAAAAAATATGACTTATTTTATCTTTGGGAAAATATAGGACACAGTGTGTTGTCAAGCTCATGAGATGCGATGCAAGTGTGAAATGTGTCACAGTGAAATGCACTGTGACACTATTGTTCTTTTTTTTTTTTTTTTTTATAAATTCTAATGATAATGTCAATGAGGGATTTTTAATCACTGCTATGCTGAAATTATAACTAATATTGATACTGTTGTTGATAATATTCATTTTTGTTTCACTACTTTTGGTTTGCTCTGTGTCATGTTTGTGTCTTCTCTCAATTGCTCTGTTTATTGCAGTTCTGAGTGTTAGGGTCTGGTGGATCCCAAGGATGCAGAGACGTATTGTATGTGGATAACAGTTCTTCCTTTTATTCTTTGGATGAAGCACGATGGGACAAAACAAAGGCGATGGTGGTAAACAAACAAAAACACACCATGTAAAAACTACGAATATAAATAGCCTACACAAAACCAAACGCGTTAGACAAGGCTAGGAAAAACTACTTAATGAAAGAAGTAAAACAGAGAAACAAAGTACAAAATAAAAGCGCTAGACGAGGCTAGGAAAAATACAGACTAAACTGAGAAGCTGTACAAGACGAACTAGAGAGTCCGCTGGAGAGACTGACATTTGCGTCTGTACTAAGCAGTAGGCAAAGTTGTGGTGCTCACAGGTTGTCAGCAGCCAGGTTAAATAGGCTGCCCCTAATCTACATTAGGTGTGTGCTGTTACCTTGCGCCAGCTGCACTCCATACTGTGGATGAGAGAGAGAGTGAACATGGTGTGCAGACAAAAACAGAAGTGAGCAAGGAAAATTCAGATTACCACAATAAGTGTTGCTTGGTCAGGTTTGGTATTGGAATTGGATTGCATAGTTATGGTATTGCTGTGTATTGTTTTGTTGGATTGATGGATTAAAAAAAAAAAAAAAAAAATTTAAAAAAAAAAGGATAATCGACCCTGAATTGCACACTGTGAGTATCGCGATTCAAATTCGAATCGATTTTTTCCCACACCCCTAATATATACATATATGTATATATATAGAGATGTATACATATATATTGTAGATATATATTGCAAGATGGAAGCCCGTTATGAAATACTTTTTGAATTATTACACAGCTGTCGTCTGTTATTCTTTTTGGCAATTAGACACCTAAAGGCTCCCAGATTATAATTACAGAAGCAGTTTTATTTTCTAAAAAAACATTCTGATATTTTATGGCAAAATATATTGCATCCTTTATGATGTTTCCAGGTTGATAACGTTTTGTTTCTTATAGGCTATAGCCCAGCTGTTCCTTTCATTGTGACTCCCATTATCTCTCCGCCACCTCATTCCCTGCACAGGTATACCTATTTTCTCCAGCGTCTGCCTCACTACATACATTATGTGCTGTAAACAAAATCATTTGGTTCATATAAATGCCACCATTCATGCAGAATTACTGTCATAAAATAGCAGCAGCGCAGCATAGAGAAGTTGTTTGAAAAAAAAATGCAGCACGTTTGAGTATGAAGGATAGCCTCATTAACAATGTGCTGAAGTGAGCTTTTTTCCCCTTAAGTTTCAAAATGGATGCTGTGTGGTGTCTAGAAGATTTTTTTTCCTGTGATGTTCAAAGTGTGGCGGTTCTCAAGGGAGCATTAAAAGCTCCAAAACAAATTTTTGCTTCAACACATTCCACCAACATGGCTGACGTGCTCCAAAGAAAAGGACAAATTGTCCGTACAACATCCTCTCATTCAAAGACAACAATGATTGCCTTGATAATCACAATTTGCAATAAAATAATTTAAAATAATCATAACTTTCAATCTGTGATATCCTCTCCATTTGTACGTTTTAAAGCAGTGGCGTCAAAGTGGGCCATCTTTGTTTAGGGCCCATTCTAAAAAAACAAACATTTGCAATCATTTTATAATCCATCCATTTTCTACAATTTATTCCCTTCAGGGTCGCGGGGGGCACTGGAGCCTATCTCAGCGATAATCGGGCGGAAGGCGTTGTACACCCTGGACAAGTCCCCATCTCATCGCAGGGCCAACACAGATAGACAGACAACATTCACACTCACATTCACACACTAGGGCCAATTTAGTGTTGCCAATCAACCTATCCCCAGGTGCATGTCTTTGGAAGTGGGAGGAAGCCGGAGTACCCGGAGGGGAGAACATGCAAGCTCCACACAGAAAGATCCCGAGCCCGGGATTGAACTCAGGACTACTCAGGACCTTTGTATGCGAGGCAGACACACAAACCCCTGTTCCATTGTGCTGCCCCATTTTATAATCATGAAGTGTAACTATTCAGAGAATACAGTTATGATACGAGAAACAATACTTTAAAAAAATCTAGTTTTACAAAATTAGTTCATAATTTTATGAGGATTTTTTTGTAAAGCATAAAATTTTAGTATATATTAAATAGAACATTATTATTTGAGAGTTATTATATTACTTTTTTTTTATTGAAATACTAATGTGTTTAGTTTGTATGAGAAAAAACACAAATATGTAATTTTGGAAGAAAAAGTTTGTGGGGAAAGTTAAAATATAACAAGGATAAAATCAAAATAGTACAGAAATGAAATCCTAAACAAACAAAAAACAACAACAGCAAAACAAGCAAATAAAGTAATATAAGGATACCAATATCAATATTCCAAGTGTGATATGTGAAACATTTTTTTTGTGTTTTTAATTTGGCTAATATAATAAAAAGAAAAAAACAAATGGAAATCACATGTACATAAGTATTTACAGCCTTTGCTCAATACTTTGTTGATGTACCTTTGGCAGCAATTGCAGCCTCATGTCTTTTTGAGTACGATGCCACAAGCTTGGCACGCAGTTTCACACATTACTCTTTGCAGCACCTCTCAAGCTTCTTCAGGTAGGATGGGAAGCTTTGTGTGGAGAGACGCAGCCGACGGGCCGACAGCGGGCTGAGAGAGACAGCCTTGGCCAAGAGGGAGGCCAGGAGGCGGGGCCTGCGGCGGCGAGGAGAGGCATGACGCACGCTGAGCAGCAGGAGAGCGGCAATTTCAATCAGGTACGTACAACCCACACCGGCTCACAATCTCTCCATCTGCGGCTAGAGTATAAGAGAGGCGAAGGGGGCACGAGGAGAGGAGAGAGAGAGGATAAAGAACCAGCTGATGACACCGACCACGAGCACGACAACCAAGACCCTAGAGACGATGAGCCCCCACCAACAAACGCAAACCGAGGACACCGCAAGGTGCCCCGCGGCCAGAAGCAGGAAACGCCCGCGCACTGCAAAGTGGCGCGACAAAAAGGCAAGAGGATAAAGTGATTGTTGAAAGAATAAACACGAATCAGACCTGCTACCATGTGTCCTGTGTCCATCGTCATGACAACCCACACATGGACGGCGGGAAGTCCGTCACACTTTGGTTTTCATCCAGGATGTCTCTGTACATTGCTGTTGATTTTTTTTAAATTAATTTTTTAAAATTAATTATTTTTATTATGGGGTATTGTCTGTAGATTTTGGGGGACAAAAATGTGTTTATTCTATTTTGGAATAAGGCTGTAACTATAAAAACGTGGTTTTGTTCAGAACTGGTTCCCTGTGTATCAATTCCTTGGAATCGCTTGCCATTGTCTCACACAATTTTCTTATTGATTCTTCCGGGTGGGGATGACGTCATTGGCTCCGAAGCGGGAAGCTCATTTCACATCTGCCGCTTGACCAGTCCCTCTCAAATAGTGGGGCAGACCCCACTGAGGTTGGGCGGTGCGATGCCCAGGGGTATGACCTCGGGGAACATGCATTTTATGCAGTACCAGAATATGATGAAGCGTAACAATGGTGTGAGACGAGGAAAGACCGGTGTGTTGTTTTCTTTATTGTTAGAAACTTAGATTAATATCGCACTTTTCTAGACACTCAAAGCGCTCACAGAGAAGTGGGACTCAACATTCATTCGCACCTGGTGGTGGTAAGCTACATCAGTAGCCACAGCTGCCCTGGGGTAGACTGATGGAAGCGTGGCTGCCAGTTTGCGCCTACGGCCCCTCCGACCACCACCTATCATTCATTCATCATTCATCATTCATCATTCATTCATCAGTGTGAGCGGCACCAGGGGAAAAGGGTGAAGTGTACTGCCCAAGGACACAACTGCAGCGATTTTTTTGGGTGTCAATAGGTGGGAAGAGAACCTGCAACCCTCAGGTTTCTGGCCGGCCGCTCTACCCACTACGCCATGCCGCCCCAATAAGCTTACAATGTTATGCAGAGATATAGTTATAACAATTTTAAAGAGAAATGTTACTATTTATAGTCACAGTGGAGAACAGGGGGGGCCCTAAATCTTTTCTTAACACAAAATATTTGGGAAGCACTGTGCTTGACCAATGTCACAGAGCAGCGACCAAGTTTGTGGTCAAAAGTTTGCATTTTCGGTATGTGAATGTTCAATTGTCGTCACAGAAAAGTTGCAAGTTTTCCTGCAACCAGTCATTATATTTTAAAACTGAAACTCAAAAAATTAAAACATGGTTAAAAGTCCATTCATGTCAGCAATTAACATCAAATGTGAAACTAATCTGTGATGTTAACCTACTACATGCAAAGTGATCTATGTCAAGCCTTTTTTTTGTTATGATTTTGGTCATCAAGGCTTTCAGTTTTTAAAACCTTACATTTTCCGAGATTTTAAATTTAAAGTTTTCATAAACTGTAAGCCATAATTATCAAAATTATAACCAATAAAGGCTTGACATATCTCACTTTGTTAATACTGCATGTTAATAAATGTTACATTCTTGTGTAATTTGCACATGTTTAAATTCTACAAAAAGATATTAATTTATTAAATTGATTTACAAAAAAAAAATGTCTTCGATGCTACTTATGTGCCTCGTGAGACCTCACTGTAGGCTTTGTAAAGTGACGTTACCTCTATACTAAAAAAAATTGATGCAAATCCACCTTTTTTTCTCCAAATAACAATTGATAAGGAACCGAATCAATAAGCAGAACTGAAAATGGAACCAGAAACATTTTATCAACTCCCATCCCACGCTGTAACATAACAAAATGTGGGAAATGTGGAGCGCTGTGAATACTTTACGGATGCACTGTGTTTGCTATTATTGTTATGTTTTGGGTATTACATATTCATAGGCAACATAACAATTCTCAGCCTAAATGGCCAAGATGCCGTTGCTCCTATATAATTTTTACGCCACCCTCAAAAGTCTGAATGACGAATATCTCTTTCCACCCGCTGTCCTTGAGATTTTTCTTCAGCGTATATTTTATGTTTTATTTTTTTAGCAATCAATTACAGACGGGATGTCAACCATTCTGCTCAAGGTTTCCAATACGTCTTGGTCCATCACGACATTGTCATAGAACGGTTTTGATATTCTCAAGGAGGAGCTTGGCATTGATTTAATGTGTAGATTGGCTGTCTCATAAATTGGTGCCTCTTGAGACTTTAACGGTGATTACATGCAATCCAAAAAATAATAACATCTGAGAGCGGGGATGAGGAGTGTACATTCAGCCCCATGAAGCACTTCATCCATCTGCATGGAGCACATTACGCTTTCCTGCTTCATGCTCTGCGCGCCATTGTTCGTACTGTACTGCTTTTATTGTCACTTACTGCTGTGCATTCAGGCATGAAACACGAGCAAGGACAAAAGCAAAAACAAATCATTCGGTCATTTAGTCGTGAGGAAAGAAATGTCAATTGTTGTCTCTCATGTCGTGTTAGAGCACAAATGTCACCCTGTGCGACAACGATGTTTTATCCCCCACTTTCCTCCTGGAGTTCAGTGACGAGGACGGCCTAAGTGCATCGGACCTCTCCGTCTTTTACAAGATTACGGGCTGCAAAATTAAATAGAAGCATGTGCAAAAGGTTGGGAGGCCAGGAAAGGCTGCGCTGAGGTAATGTCACCGTTTCTGATCTCTATTGGGAGGGACACATACACACACACACACACACAGACATTTGCAATTGCCTGTATTGATTAGTTCTAAAAAAAAAAAAAAAAGTTGAGGTCAGCAGGGCTATGACTGAATTTCAGTCTTTCGGTCTCTCACTCCATTTGTCTCTGTCTGATTCAATACTCTCCCTCCCCCATCGGGGGGCCGTGCTTCATCCACCTAGATATCCAACTCTCCTCCCCAAACCTGCTCTTACACTTTTCCTTTTGACTTTGCCCTTCATTGACACACAGCGATCAATTAGTCAATCCCAGCAAAGCCTGATGCTTCTGGTCCTGTTAAGTTTCACTATTCATTCATTGTGAATTAGATGTTGCAGATTGGTACCATGAGTGTGATTTTGGTTTCCAATTATCACAGATATACAAATATTTTATATGTACATACATTACAAAGGGATTAAAATGGTGAGAAAGCAACGTGGTGAGGTTCAGGTTTTTTTTTAATTTAATTTCATATGCTACAGCAGGGATATTCAACTAAACTGTTTTGGGGGCCACATTTCCAGAAATCCTAGGCACCCCCGGGGGGTCTTACGTTGTATATTCTAGAGAAACGGTGTCCTCAACAGTCTTCAACAGTAGACATTTGATTTCGCTGCCTTTAAGGACCTTCTGAAAAAATTTTATCTCAAAAGTTATTTAACTGAACTCACGGGCCACCAGTTAACTAGTCCAAATGATGAAAAAGAGAGGACCTAAATTGGAACTGTGACGATCTGTCACTCATAGTGTTTATTTCCTGTCAGAGCTCTAATTTTAGTTCCATTTCCTGCATGTCTCCTGGAGCCCTCGTTCACTCACCTGTCTGTGACTGGCAGCCTGGCACACCTGGTTTCTGTAGTCAATCAGGCTGCTATTTATGCCTACCTCGCCCTCCAGTCAGGGCTCAAGGATTGTGATTATGTTACGGACTTTTAGCTGCATGCTGTGTGCTGCTCCTCCTATCTTCGATTATAATAAAAGACTCTTACCTGTCCGTCGTCTTCGTGTCTCCTGGATCTTGGTGTCACAACTAACGCAGACATGCGAGTCCCTGACAGGCACCTTGAGGAATGCCACTCGTATAACTAAAGAAGTTGAACAAATGACTACTGACTGCATCTGAAGTAAACAAGCTTCAGCAACTCCTTAGTTTCGTAAATCACATTAAGAAAATACATTTTAACTGCCAAAAAAGGAGAGGACTTAAAGGTGTGCCTTGAGGGACGTCTCGGTTATGTAAATCACAAGTTTGGACCCCAGTTTTCTCTTTGTGTTTTTACAGTGGTTTCACAGTGGTCCAATTTAATCTATACAACAGGAACATTGTAGTTTTTTTAAGAATTTGCTGCAAAAATGTTTTTCTAACTTATACCAATTTTTTTAACTGGATTTGTGTCATTCCCAGGCCAGATTTGACCCTCTGGCCTCCAGCTAAATAACCCTGTGCTAAATATATAAGAGGATAACAAAAAAGATAAGATAAGATTGAACTTTTATAAAATGTGTTCATATACACATTTATTTACTTTTATCAAATTAAAAACCATTTAGGTTCTTACCTTCTATTTGTATGTGAAGTACATGCACCTATCCTCGGCAAGAAAAAAATCTCATATAATCTTACATAAAAGTCTGATCACCTTCCATTTTGTCTAGTTTGGAGACATTTTCGAGCTTGTATTAATAATCCTCGATCTTGGTAGTGTCAACCTTTCATTCATTTATTAATTCATTTAGCAAGCATTACATATCTTTCTTGTATTTTATTTGTGTGTTTTTTTGTTAAAGCAGCTGGCTGCTTCCGTGGAAAAAGATGGTATAGTAGCAAAAAGCGCCTGCAGCTAGCTCACGTACAAGATGTACATCAATTCACACAAACCTGGTGTGAGAGGTGAATAAGGGATAGCTCTACTACGGTCCAAATAGCACGCGCTGAGCCGCATGTGCATCTATGAAAGTGTGTACGATAAGTGGGCATGTTGCGGGTAATCTACTACAATTGTAAAGTGGTGCCGACTGTTATGGTGTACAGGGGAAGAAGACAGCACTGACAACAGGGACGTTGTTTCAGCTTATTTATATATATAAAACATATATCTAAATAAGAATATGTGTAGAGATTAGCTGTAGTGTGTTACCTGGAGTGTTGAACGAGTTGCAGACGTCCAAGGGGGCAGGACAAGCTCGGAGGTCCGTAAGCAGGTGTAAGGTTGAGGGGAGGAGAGAGGCATCAAAGTCCGTGTCCAGGCGGGAAGTCGAGATCCAAAAGGCAGCGAGGTAACCAGAAACAATACGGGGAGACGAGACACACAGCACGTTATGCGGGAACGAGGGAAATGCTGCTGGAACAACAAGGGAAACGAGACAAAATGAACACAGAGGGTGAGAAAACACAGAGAGAGAGACCATAGAGCTTGATACAAGTTTGGATTACTGTACAAAACAGGAAACTACGTTCTGGCCCGGAACACAGGTTTGCACTGGCTTAAAAAGGCACGGAAGCTCATCAGCGACAGGTGTGTAGATTGCTGATTGAGCCAATTGAATGCAGCTGCCTGCTGCAGCCGCAGTGACGCGCACCGGCGTGCTCTTGGAGGTGTGCCCAGCGCAGCGCACAGATGAATGTGCACTGGGGTGCACCAGGGCCGCGACACCGACTGCCTTATTTACAGTAGATGAGGATTTTGTGTGTATATACGGGGCATCACCATGCCCCGTATATACACACGCAATCTTTAACTGTACATTCATGTTATCATGCTGCTTCCTACCTGAAGCGTTTTAATATGCTTTCAAACAAGCAGGAGACATGTACCACTATTTATGTGCATTTTAGGAGCAATCATCTAGTGCAATCTACATTGAGTATGGGGTACCGGACTGTCTTATTGTGGCAGTCCGCTCCCTGTACGATCAGTGTCAGAGCTTGGTCCGCATTGCAGGCAGTAAGTCGGACACGTTTCCAGTGAGGGTTGGACTCCGCCAAGGCTGTCCTTTGTCACCGATTCTGTTCATAATTTTTATGGACAGAATTTCTAGGCGCAGTCAAGGTGTTGAGGGGTTCCGGTTTGGTGGCCGCGGGATTAGGTCTCTGCTTTTTGCAGATGATGTGGTCCTGATGGTTTCATCTGGCTGGGATCTTCAGCTCTCACTGGATGGGTTCGCAGCCGAGTGTGAAGCGACCGGAATGAGAATCCGCACCTCCAAGTCCGAGTCCATGGTTCTCGCCCGGAACAGGGTGGAATGCCATCTCCGGGGTGGGGAGGAGATCCTGCCCCAAGTGGAGGAGTTCAAGTACCTAGGAGTCTTGTTCACAAGTGGGGGAAGAGTGGATCGTGAGATCGACAGGCGGATCGGTGCGGCGTCTTCAGTAATGCGGACGTTGTACCGATCCGTTGTGGTGAAGAAGGAGCTGAGCCGGAAGGCAAAGCTCTCAATTTACCGGTCGATCTACGTTCCCATCCTCACCTATGGTCATGAGCTTTGGGTCATGACCGAAAGGATAAGATCACGGGTACAAGCGGCCGAAACGAGTTTCCTCCGCCGGGTGGCAGGGCTCTCCCTTAGGGATTGGGTGAGAAGCTCTGCCATCTGGGGGGAACTCAAAGTAAAGCCGCTGCTCCTTCATATCGAGAGGAGCCAGATGAGGTGGCTCGGGCATCTGGTCAGGATGCCACCCGAACGCCTCCCTAGGGAGGTGCTTAGGGCACGTCCAACCGGTAGGAGGCCACGGGGAAGACCCAGGACACGTTGGGAAAACTAAGTCTCCCGGCTGGCCTGGGAACACCTCGGGATCCCCCGGGACAAGCTAGAAGAAGTGGCTGGGGAGAGGGAAGTCTGGGCTCCCCTGCTTAAGCTGCTGCCCCCTGCGACCTGACCACGGATAAGCGGAAGTTGATGGTTGGATGGAACCCATTTTTATATATTTTTTATCCCAGAAGGTGCACTGGAGAGGTGCTGCACTTATTGTGCTCAAGATGCAAAAAATGCATAGTTCAGGAAGGTTTATTCATATTGGAAATATGTTAATAATATTTATTGTATGTGGGGAAAAAAATACTAACTTTAATTTGTTTTAATCAGCCCCTATAAGTCACCCAGCACGCAGCTATAAAAGTATGTTGCTGAATAAACACTATGTCTAATATTTTTTTATTTCTAACACACATGAAGGACAGACAATTATATGTCCATCGTCTGTATGATGGATCCTGTAGCCTTTTGTGCAACTGTGTCGATGTGCTAGAAATAATGCAAAAAAGTGCTCGCAACATGGTAATGAGTGTTGATAAATCACATTGCGCTTGCTGTATAACATATTTGCAGTTTCTTCTCCCAGTAATGTGGGCGTTTTGATGATCAGCATATTTTCTGCATATTAATGTAAACAGAGATGCAAAATTGATTCCACACCATATTTTGCTCACATAAGAGACAAAATACACGTTGCACACGTTTAGTTGATCAGGTTTGCGTGAGCTATCAAGTTTGCACGTGTTTTGTACATGCAAACCTTTAGTAAATCAGGGCCTAAGAGCACTACATCGCCTCTCGTTATGATTTTTCGGTATTTATAGTCCATTTAGCAGTTAAATACACAGACAGTATATTTTACAATGTATAATGTCATGGTGTAAATATGTTTCAGGAAACGTTATAGTGGCGATATTGCTGATAAACAGAAATATTCATGCCCTAAGCCAGCTTCGCTGAATGCTGCCTTGCTTGCGCACTAAGGAAGAATAAAGAAGCAATATTCTCTTCCGCCCTTAAATGAGAAAACAAGTAGTTGGCACGGTTTTCTCTGATGTATTCATTCAGTACACTCAGGACATGGTGCACTGCCCAAACATTGATAAGTTTGCATACTAGGTAGACAGAAACATCGCTGATCAGCTTCATGCACGTATTATATCCAGAAATGTGCAAATTTACAAATGTTTAATAAAATGGTAGTACTCATATAGATAATGCATTCATAACACAGTTTAATGGACAGATATAATATTGATTTTATAAAGTGTTATTTTTCATTAAAACAACTAAAGCACATTAAAAAGCAATTTTGTTAATCTCCATTCATTAATCTGGGTAGAAGCCGTAAGGAGTGGTAGAGGTTCGGAAAAAAGGTCAAGTCGTGTGTTTTTGTATGTGCCACTTTTCATATAACTCGGTTTGCAATGAAAATTTGCACCAACAATTTGACCCAGTTTTTGTGTAGCGTCTGGGTTGTGGTACGGCCAAACATCGCGTGGAACAAACTAGCTCGTTATCATTCTGCAGAATCCAAAGTCCAAACGAAGAATCACATTTTTTGGTGAATCGGCCTCTGCTTTTTCTATTGGGTAGAACTGGAAAATAAACCATCATGAGGCCAAAGAAACTTGTGAGTAAGTTGACTTTGATAAAGAAAGTGAGAAACTAAATTCCATTCAAGAAAAAACTTGTAGCAAAATGCAAACACGGCGTCAATGTGGCCCTCCCCTCGCTCATCGCGGTTTTCGCCAGTAAGAGCCTTTAATCAAGTTAAAAGAGATGTTCACCACTTCACCACTGTTTCTAAATGCTGTTCTCCACACTTGATCAGGGGACTCGCCTACCTCAGGTCACTAATCAGGAAGGTCTATCTGTAAAGCGACACTGGTTCATTGTCTTTTGTGACTAATATTCATGGTAAGCCTTTTGGTCTGTTTGCACATTAAACCTCCTTTTTGCCCGCTGGTTGTCTCCTGTCCCAACGTTCTGGGGTCACGCCAACTCCCACATGCGAGTTCCTGACATTTAGGCTTGTAGCTGAGATGTCATTAGGCATTTGAAACTTTTGTAAGGAAGTCAGACTCCGCAAACAAACTACAGCTTCCAGCGTGGAAACAAGTCTTGCGGTGAAGTATTTTCCACTAAACATCTCCAAAACAACACAACATTTATCCATCAGCATGTCACGGCGCCGGGGGATTATTTGTATTGTCAACGCCACTTTTGATTGAGTGCCTGCTTAAAAACAAGCTTGAGTCTGAACCTCGCAGATAGAGCTGATAACTGATCAATACAAGCCAGACCAATCAGTCATTGTGCCCCTCAGGCCCAACCCGACAACCTCTCTGATCGTTGCTTCACTCCTAACTGCCACTGCTGCAGGGCTCATTTGTCCTACAGTGCAGCTGTCATTTGTCTTCGTATTTGCCTTCCATCTGATAGTTGCAGTGCTTTCCAGATGCCCTTTGCGTTGTCTCTTTACCACACTCACTGATTTATGTGTCCTTGACAACATGACTAATTCACGCTCATCTTTACATTTGGACTCAATTTCAATTTGTGCGCTCTTCAATTATATCAGATGGCTTTTCCAATGCAGGTGAAATTACCCCCGTGGCACACATGTCAATTAGAACATGTGCGTACAAGGCTGTCTCTAACTCATTGTTAATATAGATACTTCCAACACAATGTTGTCTGATTGACATTTAACTGAGACTTCCTTTTGATTGTCATTCAAATTTGAACTTTACAGTACAGATAAGAACTGGATTTCATTGAATTAACTCATGGTAGTGCTGGATAAAAGAGCAATAAGGTGCAGATATAAATAAATTGATAACTGTACAGATAAATATATTGCACTTTTGCATATGCATCCACACTTATGGATGTATGTTACATTGTCTCTATATTTCAGCGAGTTAATCCATTTTTGGGGGAACTGAGAGGATTTTTATGATGCGTTCAAGAGTCTTATGGCCTAAGGGAAGAAGCTGATACAGAACCTGGAGGTTCTGCTACGGAGGCTGTGGAACCTCTTTCTAGAGTCCAGCAGTGAAAACAGTCCTTGGTGGGGGTGGGAGGAGTCTCTGCAGATGTTCTAAACCCTGGTCATGCTGCGTTTTTTTGCGATCTCCCGGATATGAAGAAAAGGAGTCCTGATGATCTTTGCCATCGCCCTCACCACTCTCGGCAGAGACTTCCAGTCTGAGGCACTGCAGGCTCCAGTCCAGACAGAGAAACAGTTGGTCAGTAGGCTCTGACAATCTGACATTTGACATTTGAGATTCTGCTTGAAACGTTGCACACATTATAAGTAGGGATGGGAATCGAAAACCGGTTAGAACCGGTTCCCAGTGTTTCAAATCTTTGGAATCATTTGCCATTTTGTCAAGCGGTTCTCTTAACAGTTCTTCTGGGTTGGGGTGATGTCATTACGCAACGTGTGTAGTAACGTCAGCAACATGGCGCCACCGGGTGGAAAAAGTGCACTGTTGTGCTTGTAATGCGAAAGAAAAACAACTTCAAGTATCTTTTGACACACAAAAACGTGTGCGTAATTTTTTCATCAAAGATGAGAATGAATGACATGACTCAAACTGGTGGTCACAACAAACCCCTACCTTTGGTAAAATCTCCTGACGGTCACTTAAGGGGACCGCGCCGAATTCCTCACTCTTAACTGCATATATGAATGCTACACAAGAACAACATCGTTTTCTGCACAATTGAACAATGACAGCGAATATTGATGACAAAGTCAAGTAAACAGGTGTGGTGAATTATGTCCTTTAAGCAACCACTACAGAACCGAAGTTTGCCAACATTTCACTCCCAAACATTGCAATAGAGCTACTTTTAATAATGCCAGTTCATCAAGAGGAGGACATATAGGCAATACGCTGATACATTTGAACATACTTCATTCAATGAATGTCGCGTTTATGAACTGCGCCGATCTTGTCCCCGGCAGCAGTGGTCATCTGACGTACATAAATACAACAGGTACTAATACCGTCTATAATGTTAGCGCTGTTATCTGTTAAATTGAAATGAATGCCTTCTCTTTCAGATGAGCATGACAAGACATATTCTGACCAGTTTGGAGGCGGGCATTAATGGCTCTAGTTCACGTCGGCCGTGAGGTTTCACCGCAGCAGGGACGAGTACCACTCAGCCAGGAACAACGAATGTCACCGAGCAGTGATTACGTTTGTGGTCAAAAACTTAAAACAATTTGCCATGTGTTTGTGTTTGCATGTGAGAGTGCGGGGGGATGCATGTGTGTGTGTGTGTGTTTATAACAATTTACAATGTACAAAAGCTTGCATGCATTGGACTTAAAGTACCAGTAGAGCATAAAAACCAGAAATGGATGGATGGAGGGATCACTGAATATGACTTTCATCCAGTCATCCATAGTCCATTAATGCTTTTTCTTAGCGCTGAGGAACCTTGTTTTTTTCTGCTTAGATCTTGATGAGAGCTTTTGTTTTACTTTCTTGTATTCCAATACCATTTCCTTCAGGCGGTTTCTTACAGTTCGGTCACAGACGATGACTCTCGATTCTGACTATTTGTTTTTCATTTATTTTGCTGTATATGTTCTGTTTTCAAGACATATTGCTTTAAGTTTTTGGTCTTGACGCTTTGTTGTTTTCCTTGGTCTACGCGTATGTTTTCCATTAATAACATGTACTGTACATAGTGTGGATATCCCCCCCCCATTTTTGTATATATTGTTTTTCAAATCACCTGACATGTATACTGTGTATATGTACATAATTCATCATTTTTTAACGTACATTTTTATATACATGTTACAGGTTATATATCTTTTAATATTGGATTTATCAAATGTGATGAATATTTAATGGACCACAATGGAAACCATTCATTTGCCTTTTTAAAGCATTACATGGATTCAATTATTTAAGATATCAATAAACTTCTCAATCAATCAATCAAAACTTTCCCATGTCGTTTGTACTTAGTCCAGATTTTAGACACAACTGACTATGAACAATCAACATATTTTGCAATGTTGCGTGATTATTTACCTTTTTAAAGATGTTTGATAGTTCTCTCATAATAATAATTCAATTGACACCTCTTTGTTACAACCATCATTAATTTCAATCCACCTGGTGCAACAGCTCTCTCTGGTGTGAACATTTATTTCCAACTGCATACTGATGGTTTAATCTGATGCAGGTTTTGGCTTTAGAAATAAAACTTTACAAGCGGATTCCACATTTCCCTCTCAGAATTGAATGAATCCATAATTGTTTTCACTCTCTTTGATCAAAAAATGTAACTGTTAGTACCACAATTTATTTTTTTTATTTCATTTTAATGTTTTATTTTTTCTTAAAGATAGAACTTTGCCATTTGAAATTATTATAGTTTTGTGTTATGTCTGTTGACAGCTTTTAAGTCAACTCATCATTTTGTCCGTGTCCAATGAGTCTCTTTTCTCATTTTTTTTTTACTTGAAAGTTCCAACTCATGTCAAATTATTCAATAGACACAATGAACTTTAGATATATCGCCAATATTACAATTCCCTGTCTATTGTATTGGATTATGATGCAAAAAAATGTTCCACAAAATGAAACAAGGTCTGGTGATTCCATCATATTTTCCAGGGGTTGTACAATTACAGTACACAAACCAAAAAAACAAAAAGCAAAACAATTTAAATGTACACAAACCAAAAAGAGAAAAAACACTTACAATTATATAAACAAAAATGAAAAAATACAAAACAACTTATATTTGTCAAAGTTTGTTGTTGTCGAACCCCAATATGCAGAGAAGGAGGGAGGCATTTTGCAGGAAAACATGATTTAATTTAAAACACTAAGACAAAAACAAACAAAGGGTACAAACAAAAAGCACGCACGTGGGCGGATAACAAACTTTGGGAACTAGCATGGAAGCTAGATATCAAAAAGGAACTTAGCATGGAAGCTAGCAAAAACAAAAGGGAGCCTAGCCTGGAAGCTAGCGGGTAGCGAACAGGAAAACAGAAGTCGTTACTTGTAGAATGAAAACAAAACGGAAGCAGGGAACAAAAGACAGTAAGCTACAAACAAACGAATATAGCTTACCGGTATGATCCAATAAAACGACACGACAGGATAGGATCGCAACGACACAAGAGCGACATGTGGCATGACAATACAATAATCCAGCACTGACTGGAGAAACAGAGCAGGAAAATAGGAGCGGGCTGATTGACCACAGGTGTGGCTGGGTGCCAATCAGCCGCAGCTGAGGGAAGACAGCACACAGGGAGACAAACAGGAAGCTGAACCAAAATAAGAGTGCTGACAGGAACTAAGGACACACACAGAGGAAAAACTAAAACACAAACAAACTGTCAGTGGCAAGGCTGACAATATTTACAGAAACCAAATTAGCAAACTCCAAAACAAATTACAATTGCACAAACCAAAACGACAACAAACAAAACAACTTAAAATTTCACATACCAAAATAACAAACAACACAACAATTTACAATTACACAAACCAAAATAACAAAAGCCAAAACAACTTCCTATTACACAAACCAAATTAACATAAGACAAATTAATTTTCAATTACACAAACCAAAACAAAAAAAGACGAAACAACTTACAATTACACAAACCATCACAAAATTCTGCCGACTCAGACCCAATTAGGTCAGCTGTAACACCAAAGCTATACGCCCAGATAAATATGAGTATAATCACTTTAGAACTGACCCCAATAGTCCCACTTGATCCCTCAGTCTTCTCAGCAGAACCTGATTCTCAATAATGTCGAAAGCTGAGGACAGATCCAAGAGAACCAGAAGAATGCATTTTCCATAATCAGTAGACATCATAATATCGCCGGACACTTTCAGTAAGGCTGTTTTCATTGAGTGCTGTTTACAGAAATTGGACTGAAAAACCTCATGGATGTTACTTTGATGCAGGAAAAAGGTCAGCTGTTCACAGACCAAATCCTCAAGGATCTTAGACAAGAACGGGAGTTTGGAAACTGGCCTAAAACTGTTTCGATCCATCAGGTCTAAGCGTGTTTTTTTTTTTTTTTGGCTCCACTATGGCATGTTTGAAAGCATTGGGAAACACACCATTAAACAAAGAAAGGTTAACCATTTTGCTAACACAAGGACCAATTTCCTCAAACACTTTTAGGAAGAGTCTTTAAGGAAGGACGTCAGATGAACAAGAGGAAGGCTTCATCTTGGTCACTAGTGCCTAAATATCAGCAAACGTCACACAGTCCTAAATGAGGACCATATGATGGAGACAGACTCAAAGACAGCAGGGGTACAACACAAAAGGAGTGGGATTTTATCTTTAATCAAGGCATTGCTGTCAGTTTCACAAAAAACAGAGGTAACTCGAGCAAGACATACAAGAGGATTTATCGCATCAAGCAAAACTTTGGGATTTTTGTTATTCAATGTTAGTAGCTAACAGATAAAGCCAGATCGGCATTTTCAACCATCACATTGTTTGAGATAACAATTAAAGCATTTTGATTAAAATTTAGCTATTGTGTTGGAATTTTACTGTGTCATACTGACATAATATGTTGGTAGTTATTATACATTATTTTAAAATTATGTGTAATTTTGAAACCATATTCCTAAAATATGGTTTTCGCCTGGGAATGGGTGGAGTGCCATCTCCGAGTTGTGGAAGAGATCTTGCCCCAAGTGGAGGAGTTCAAGTACCTAGGAGTCTTGCTCACGAGTGAGGGAGAAGAGTGGATCGTGAGATCGACAGGCGGATTAGTGCAGCGTCTTTAGTAATGTGGACGCTTTATCGACCCGTTGTGGTGAAGAATGAGCTGAGCCAGAAGGCAAAGCTCTCAATTTACCGGTCGATCTACGTTCCAATCCTCACCTATGGTAATGAGCTTTGGGTTATGACCAAAAGGACAAGATCACGGGTACAAGCGGCCGAAATGAGTTTCCTCCGCCGAGTGGCAGGACTTTCCCTTAGAGATAGGGAGAGAGGATCTGTCATCCAAGAGGAGCTCAAAGTAAAGCCGATACACCTCCACATCGAGAGGAGCCAGATGAGATGGTTCGGGCATCTGGTCAGGATGCCACCCGAACGCATACTTGCCAACTCTCCCGGATTTTCCGGGAGACTCCCGGAATTCAGCGCCTCTCCCGAAAACCTGCCGGGACTAATTTTCTCCAGAAATTCAGGCGGACCTGAGTGAGGACAGCCTGTTTTCACGTCCGCTTTCCCACAATATAAATAGCGTGCCTGCCCAATGACGTTATAACTGTAGAATGATCGAGGGCGAGTTCTTGATTTCATTTGTGGGTTTATTGTTAGGCAGTTTCATTAACGTCCTCCCAGCGCAATAACAACACACAACAACAGCAGTCACGTTTTCATCTACCGTAAAGCCGTTCGTCTGCTGTAAAAAGCAATGTTGTGACACACTTAAACAGGAAAATACTGCCATCTACTGTACATGCATATGGTTAGAAAAATAGTGACAGAGAATAGAACAAGGATGAACAATTCAACCCTTAACTCAACAATGAGTAGATTAGTGTAATGTGTGTGTATATGTGTAAATAAAGGAACACTGAAATTCAAGTATTTCTTTTATATACATATATATACCTAGAATTCACTGAAAGTCAAGTATTTCTTATCCATCCATCTATTTTCTAATATATACATATATATATATATATATATATATATATATATATATATATATATATATATATATATATATATATATATATATATATACATATATATATATATATGTATATATATATATATACATATATATATATATATATATATGTATATATATATATATATATATATATATATATATAGGGACGGCGTGGCGCAGTGGGAGAGTGGCCGTGCGCAACCCGAGGGTCCCTGGCTCAAATCCCACCTAGTACCAACCTCGTCACGTCCGTTGTGTCCTGAGCAAGACACTTCACCCTTGCTCCTGATTGGTGCTGGTTAGCGCCTTGCATGGCAGCTCCCTCCATCAGTGTGTGAATGTGTGTGTGAATGGGTAAATGTGGAAGTAGTGTCAAAGCGCTTTGAGTACCTTGAAGGTAGAAAAGTGCTATACAAGTACAACCCATTATATATATATATATATATATATATATATATATATATATACATATATATATAAATAAATATATATATATATATATATATATATAGCTAAAATTCACTGAAAGTCAAGTATTTCTTATCCATCCATCTATTTTCTAATATATATATATATATATATATATATATATATATACATATATATATATATATATGTATGAAATACTTGACTCTTAACCACGCCCCCAACACTGCCCCCCGCCATACCCCGGACCACGCCCCCCACTCCCAAACCCCCCACTCCCGCACCCCCCACCTCCCGAAATCATAGGTCTCAAGGTTGGCAAGTATGCCCGAACGCCTCCTTAGGGAGGTCATTACGGCACGTCCGACCGGAAAAGAGGCCACGGGGAAGACCCAGGACACGTTGGGAAAAATGTCTCCCGGCTAGCCTGGCAACCCATCAGAATCCCCCGGGAGGAGCTGGACAAAGCGGCTGGGGAGAGGGAAGTCTGGGCTTCTCTGCTTAGGCTGCGGCCCCCGCAGCCCGACCTAGATAAGCGGAAGAAAATGAATGGATGGATTCCTGAAATATTATTTTAAAATGTAATACCAACTTGAAATGGTTACATATATAAGTTGAAAGTGGGTCCCGCCAAGGGGGCCAATCAAGACAAAAAGGAGGATGCAGGTGACATCATACGCAAATACGGTGTTAGCTTTCACTGTTATGCTGATGACACCCAACTCTACATGCCCCTAAAGCTGACCAACACACCGGATTGTAGTCAGCTGGAGGCGTGTCTTAATGAAATTAAACAATGGATGTCCGCTAACTTTTTGCAACTCAACGCCAAAAAAACGGAAATGCTGATTATCGGTTCTGCTACACACCGACCTCTATTTAATAATACAACTTTAACATTTGACAACCAAACAATTAAACAAGGCGACTCAGTAAAGAATCTGGGTATTATATTCAACCCAACTCTCTCGTTTGAGTCACACATTAAGAATGTTACTAAAACGGCCTTCTTTCATCACCGTAATATCGCTAAAATTTGCACCATTTTGTCCACTAGTGACGTTGAGATCATTATCCATGCGTTTGTTACGTCTCGTCTCGATTACTGTAACGTATTTTTTTCGGGTCTCCCCATGTCTAGCATAAAAAGATAACAGTTGGTACAAAATGTGGCTGCTAGACTTTTGACAAGAACAAGAAAGTTTGATCATATTACACCTGCACTGGCTTCTTGTGCACTGAAGATGTGACTTTAAGGTTTTACTACTTACGTATAAAATACTACACAGTCTAGCGCCAGCCTATCTTGCTGATTGTATTGTACCATATGTCCCGGCAAGAAATCTGCGTGCAAAGGACTCCGGCCTATTAATGATTCCCAGAGCCCCAAAAAAGTCTGCGGGCTATAGAACGCTTTCCGTTCGGGCTCCAGTACTCTGGAATCCCCTCCCGGTAACAGTTCGAGATGCTACCTCAGTAGAAGCATTTAAGTCTCAACTTAAAACTGATTTGTATACTCTAGCCTTTAAATGACCCCCTTTTTAGACCACTTGATCTGCCGTTTCTTTTCTTTTTCTCCTCTGGCCCACTCTCCCTTGTGGAGGGGGTCCAGTCCGGTGGCCATGGATGAAGTACTGGCTGTCCAGAGTCGGGACCCAGGATGGACCGCTCGTCCAGAGTCGGGACCCAGGATGGACCGCTCGCCTGTGTATTAGTTGGGGACATCTCTGCGCTGCTGATTTGCCTTTGCTTGGGATGGTTTCTTGTTGGCTCCACTATGGACGGGACTCTCGCTACTGTGTTGGATCCACTTTGGACTGGACTCTCACAGTTGTGTTGGATCCACTATGGATTGAACTTTCACAATATCATGTTAGATCCGCCGACATCCATTGCTTTCGGTTGCCCACATATGCGGTCCTCTCCAAGGTTTCTCATAGTCATCATTGTCACCGACGTCCCACTGGGGTGAGTTTTCCTTGCCCTTATGTGGGCTCTACCGAGGATGTTGTTGTGGTGTGTGCAGCCCTTTGAGACACTAGTGATTTAGGGCTATGTAAATTATTATGATTGATTGATTGATTGATTGATTGATTGATTGATTGATTGATTGATTGATTGATTGATTGATTGATTGATTGATTGATTGATTGATTGATTGATTGATTGGTTGATTGATTGATTGATTGATTGATGTTGCAAGTATTCTACAATTGACTAGATCAAACCCGATATCTAGTAGAAAGTATTTCCAAAAGACTGGAAGTTGTTTTGAAAAGTATTACTGCTTAGTTTTGATTGACAATGTCAGCAAGGTATTCATTTACAATCATTAATATTAGTGTTCATCAGTGTAGAACTACACTCCATATTACTGACAGAGAGGTGTTTTTTAAGTTACTTAATCAAGTACTATTTGGTGAATTGCGACATTTTATCCATGGATCACAGCAATGCATTAGTCAGTATTTTTCAATAAATAAAGATTTCTATTTAATTTGGCTGCCACTGTGAAAGCTGCCGTTTACAACAGTGGCTTTTAATGATTTCACACCCTAGGTGTCTATTAGGGATGACCAGTGTTTTTATGACCGTCATTCCCTATACTTACAATCCCTTACTATCTCATTTCCCTCATTTGCATTTACATTTATGACATTTGGCAGGCCCCCGGCCTTCTGGAATGACTCGAAATGTTGCTCATTAACACAACACCATTGGATCAAATGAGCGTACACGTTTAGCAAAGACCAAATTGTTTAGGTGATCAGATGACCATAACAAGATGTAATGTTGCATCCATGTCATTATGTATCCTTTATTTATACTGTATATGTAAAGTGACTGTATTATTCACTTTTTCATTGGCTTTAAAAGGCCATTTTAAACTGGATGAACAAGTGTGTAATGACAATATATTGTTTTCTAAATAAATTGTTATTTCGCGAGCTAAGGATGCGTGCAAGTATTATTCTTCAGCATTGTCATGTTAATACAAATTTCGAGTTTGCACGCCACCTGCTGACTGAACAGTGCAACATGCTGCATCCTGCATTAGGCCAATAGTTTGGTGTAAGGACATTCTATCCATCCATCCATTTTCTACCGTTTCTTCTTTGTAAATGTATTACTATCTCCCCCATGCTTATTTTTAAACGACTTTCTATCTCCCCTGTTCTTATTTTTAAAGCTATTAACTTGCGATCCATAGAGGGACAAGCGGTAGAAAATTGATGATTGGATGGACTATATAAAAAAAAATATCCCGTATTAATGTAATTTGTTAGGATCCTCCTTTTTAGGTCATTGTGCGAATAAATAATTAAAATAAAAACAACAGTGAAATAGATTAAAAATAAAAATAACATTTAATTAAATGAATAATAAACATGTTGAAAAATTAAGAAAAACAATGATAATAATTGTAAACTTCTTCTCACTCCTTTTCAAATATGTAAAAAAAAAAAAGAAAGTCTGTTGCTCATTTTGTTTTGTTTTGTTGTCTTTTTTTATTCTACATTGTTTTCATTTTGTTATAATGGCTGTTAAGCCTATAGCACAGACCTGGGCAAACTAAGGCCCGGGGGCTGCATGCGGCCCGTTAAGCTTTTCTATCCGGCCCGCCAGACATTCCCAAATAACTTTTTTTAGATTAGGATGGAATCCGTAGCTGCCATTATGATGTGCAGTGATCTTTTCAAATGACCGTAAGTCTTGAACTATACAACATATTTTAATGACTGGAATCTGCACTTTTGCATGATATACTAGTTATTATGGTAATTTAATTAGTTACAATGGTAATCTAAGTCACAGCAGCTCAAACGAGGCACCCAGCAGTGTGGGTGGGGAGCATTTCCACAGAGTGTTTCCAGAGCGTCCAGCCTCAAATGCGGGTGTCTGGGACAGACTTGGAAGGAGATTTTTACAACAAAGCTAAAGCTTAGCGATGTATCAGATATATTAGACTGTAGGTGTTTTTTTGTTTTTTTACCATTCGCTGTTTGTTGCATTTTTTTTGCGTTTAGTTTGATTGTAAAATATGTCGACCGAGAGGGGGTGTGGTGTTCATATGTTGTCAATATTCAGTGTTTTATCGTTCATAGTTAATATTGTAAATCCCACATTTTTTATTTTTATTAACATTCTATAAAAATGGGACCCATTACCTCCCTGCTTGGCACTCAGCATTAAGGGGTTGGAATTGGAGGTTAAATCACCATAAATGTTTCCCGGGCGCGGTCCACTGCTCCCCTCACCTCCCAAGGGGTGATCAAGGGTGATGGGTCGAATGCAGAGAATAATTTCGCCACATTTAGTTTGTGTGTGACAATCTTTGGTACTTTTACTTTAATTATGGGTGTCTCATTCAGTAAAAATAAAATTCCATTCCGTTTTTTAAGGCGGTCTGTCATAACGTTTTAGCATTCAATCAGACATTATTGTGAGGTTTTGTATTAGTGTTCCTAGAAATAGATATACTGGTCCCAATACCCATTTTTTTCCTGTAAATTTGGCCCCGGACTCGGGGGCCAAATTGCCCAGGCCTGCTCTATCGATATATTGGATCAAGCTTTGTCTTGTTTTTTTTTCTTTGTTTTTTTTTTTAAATAAAAATATATAAAATCAAATATCCAATCAAATCAAAAATAATAAGTCATTATGTCAACACCAAATGCCAATGTTATTAAGGACATCATTGCATAAATAGAGGTACAGTATTTCCTTGAATTGCCGCCGAGGCGCTAATTAATTTAAAACCTCTTCTCACTCCTGCGCTTACCAAAAGCATGCGGTAAAAGTAAGCATGCGCTAATTATTTTAAAACCTCTTCTCACTCCGGCACTTACCAAAGGTATGCAGTAAACATTTGAGTGTGATGTAAGCTTGGACCTTAAATCCTGCGGCAATTCAAGGAAATACGGTATCTGCCAATAAATCAATTTTGCATCAATCACAAATAATGGAACGATAAAAATCTTTGACTTGGATTGTTTTGAATAACAGGATATCATGAAGTGAAATGTGTGTACATTTGTCTGAGTTATAAATCATTTATCCATCCATCCATCCATCTTCTTCCGCTTATCCGAGGTCGGGTCGCGGGGGCAACAGCCTAACCAGGGAAACCCAGACTTCCCTCTCCCCAACCACTTCGTCTAGCTCTTCCCGGGGGATCCCGAGGCGTTCCCAGGCCAGCCGGGAGACATAGTCTTCCCAACGTGTCCTGGGTCTTCCCCGTGGCCTCCTACCGGTTGGACGTGCCCTAAACACCTCCCTAGGGAGGCGTTCGGGTGGCATCCTAACCAGATGCCCGAGCCACCTCATCTGGCTCCTCTCGATGTGGAGAAACAGCGGCTTTACTTTGAGTTCCTCCCGGATGGCAGAGCTTCTCACCCTATCTCTAAGGGAGAGCCCCGCCACACGGCGGAGGAAACTCGTTTCGGCCGCTTGTACCCGTGATCTTATCCTTTCGGTCATGACCCAAAGCTCATGACCATAGGTGAGGATGGGAACGTAGATCGACCGGTAAATTGAGAGCGTTGCCTTCCGGCTCAGCTCCTTCTTCACCACAACGGATCGGTACAACGTCCGCATTACTGAAGACGCCACACCGATCCGCCTGTCGATCTCACGATCCACTCTTCCCCCACTCGTGAACAAGACTCCTAGGTACTTGAACTCCTCCACTTGGGGCAGGATCTCCTCCCCAACCCGGAGATGGCATTCCACCCTTTTTCGGGCGAGAACCATGGACTCGGACTTGGAGGTGCTGATTCTCATTCCGGTCGCTTCACACTTGGCTGCGAACCCATCCGGTGAGAGCTGAAGATCCCGGTCAGATGAAGCCATCAGGACCACATCATCTGCAAAAAGCAGAGACCTAATCCTGCGGTCACCAAACCGGAACCCCTCAACGCCTTGACTGCGCCTAGAAATTCTGTCCATAAAAGTTATGAACAGAATCGGTGACAAAGGACAGCCTTGGCGGAGTCCAACCCTCACTGGAAATGTGTTCAACTTACTGCCGGCAATGCGGACCAAGCTCTGGCACTGATCGTACAGGGAGCGGACCGCCACAATAAGACAGTCCGATACCCCATACTCTCTGAGCACTCCCCACAGGACTTCCCGAGGGACACGGTCGAATGCCTTCTCCAGGTCCACAAAGCACATGTAGACTGGTTGGGCAAACTCCCATGCACCCTCAAGAACCCTGCCGAGAGTATAGAGCTGGTCCACAGTTCCACGACCAGGACGAAGACCACACTGTTCCTCCTGAATCCGAGGTTCGACTATCCGGCGTAGCCTCCTCTCCAGTACACCTCAATAAACCTTACCGGGAAGGCTGAGGAGTGTGATCCCACGATAGTTGGAACACAACCTCCGGTCCCCCTTCTTAAAGAGAGGAACCACCACCCCGGTCTGCCAATCCAGAGGTACCGCCCCCGATGTCCAAGCGATGCTGCAGAGTCTTGTCAACCAAGACAGCCCCACAGCATCCAGAGCCTTAAGGAACTCCGGGCGGACCTCATCCACCCCTGGGGCCTTGCCACCGAGGAGCTTTTTAACTACCTCAGCGACCTCAGCCCCAGAAATAGGAGAGTGCACCACATATTCCCCAGGCACTGCTTCCTCGTAGGAAGACGTGTTGGTGGGATTGAGGAGGTCTTCGAAGTATTCCTTCCACCTATCCACAACATCCGCAGTTGAGGTCAGCAGAACACCATCCGCACCATACACGGTGTTGAAAGTGCACTGCTTCCCCATCTTGAGGCGGCGGACGGTGGTCCAGAATCGCTTCGAAGCCGTCCGGAAGTCGTTTTCCATGGCTTCCCCGAACTCCTCCCATGTCCGAGTTTTTGCCTCCTTGACCGCTGAAGCTGCACACCGCTTGGCCTGTCGGTACCTGTCCACTGCCTCCGGAGTCCTATGAGCCAAAAGGACCCGATAGGACTCCTTCTTCAGCTTGACGGCATCCCTCACCGCTGGTGTCCACCAAGGGGTTTTAGGATTGCCGCCCCGACAAGCACCAACTACCTTGCGGCCACAGCTCCGAACAGCCGCCTCGACAATAGAGGTGCGGAACATGGTCCACTCGGACTCAATGTACAGCACCTCCCATGTGACATGTTCAAAGTTTTTCCGGAGGTGGGAATTGAAACTTTCTCTGACAGGAGACTCTGCCAGACGTTCCCAGCAGACCCTCACTATGCGTTTGGGCCTCCCAGGTCTGTCCGGCATCCTCCCCCACCATCGCAGCCAACTCACCAGCAGGTGGTGATCGGTAGAAAGCTCCGCCCCTCTCTTCACCCGAGTGTCCAAAACATATGGCCGCAAATCCGATGACACAACTACAAAGTCGATCATGGAACTGCGGCCTAGGGTGTCCTGGTGCCAAGTGCACATATGGACACCCTTATATTTGAACATGGTGTTTGTTATGGACAAACTGTGACGGGCACAAAAGTCCAATAACAGAACACCACTCGGGTTCAGATCCGGCGGCCATTCTTCCCAATCACGCCTCTCCAGGTTTCACTGTCGTTGCCAACGTGAGCGTTGAAGTCCCCCAGTAAGACAAGGGAATCACCCGGGGGAGCACTTTCCAGTACTCCCTCGAGTGTACCCAAAAAGGGTGGGTACTCTGAACTGCTGTTTGGTGCGTAAGCACAAACAACAGTCAGGACCCGTCCCCCCACCCGAAGGCGGAGGGAGGCTACCCTTTCGTCCACCGGGTTAAACTCCAATGTGCAGGCTTTGAGCTGGGGGGCAACAAGAATTGCCACGCCAGCCCGTCGCCTCTCACTGCCGGCAACGCCAGAGTGGAAGAGGGTTCAGTCCCTCTCGAGAGAAGTGGTTCCAGAGCCTTTGCTGTGCGTCGAAGTGAGTCCGACTATATCCAGCCGGAACTTCTCGACGTTGCGCACTAGCTCAGGCTCCTTCCCCCAGTGAAGTGACGTTCCACGTCCCAAGCGCTAACTTCTGTAGCCGAGGATCGGACCGCCAAGTGCCCTGCCTTCGGCTGCCGCCCAGCTCACATTGCACCCGACCTCTATGGCCCCTGCTATGGGTGGTGAGCCCATTGGAGGGATGACCCATGTTGCCTCTTCGGGCTGTGCCCGGCCGGGCCCTATGGGAACAGGCCCGGCCACCAGGCGCTCGCCATCGTGCCCCACCTCCGGGCCTGGCTCCAGAGGGAGGCCCCGGTGACCCGCGTCCGGGCGAGGGAAATCTGGGTCCATGTTTTTTCTTCTTCATAGAGGTCTTCGAGCTGCTCTTTGTCTTATCCCTCACATAGAACCTGTTTGCCTTGGGAGACCCTACCAGGGGGCATAAAGCCCCCGGACAACATAAATCATTATTTTTTTCCAAAATAAGCATTTACCGCCAATCAAGGGTGTTCCACGAATGTCAAACATGAATATATTTTTTCAAATGTTTATTTATAAATTTCAACAATTAAAAACAGTAAGTCAAACAACAATATAAAATATCATCAAACATTATGAAAACAGTACAAAACAGCGCCAGGAGGTTGTAAATTCAAAATAACAAAAATAGAATACAAACAAATATATATATAATAAACGAAGTGCAAAGCCATAGGCTCATTCAGATTCATTAAATAAATTAAATTTGGAACACACCATCATCATTTTCACAGCTTTTTTGTTATTAGGGGTAGAGAGTGTTTTAATGTAAATTTCAAAGTCTTTTTTTAAAGGCAAAAAAGATAGGACGTGTATTGAGAAACTTACATTTATGGATATAAAACTTAACCAATATGAAGTTCCATCCATCCATCCATTTCCTACCGCTTATTCCCTTTTGGGTCGCGGGGGGCACTGGCGCCTATCTCAGCCACAATCGAACGAAAGGTGGGGTACACCCTAGACAAATCGCCACCTCATCGCAGCGTCAACACGGATAGACAGACAATATTTACACTCACATTCACACACTAGGCCCAATTTAGTGTTGCTAATCAACCTATCCCCAGGTGCATGTCTTAGGAAGTGGGAGGAAGCCGGAGTACCCGGAGGGAACCCACGCAGTCACGGGGAGAACATGCAAACTCCACACAGAAAGATTCTGAACCTGGGATTGAACCCAGGACTGCAGGACCTTCATATTGTGAGGCAGACGCACTAACTCCTCTTCCACCGTGAAGCCTAATAATGAAGTTGCAAAGGTAAAATTCCTTTTCAAATATTTGTTCATACAGTTTGAACCAAAAAATCACATCTTTAAAACAAAGCACAAATTTGTCATTTATATTGTCCAGGATGAAGCGACAGATATGCCCTGCCATAGTGATGGAGTGCTTTCACAGGCCCAAAACAAGTGGTTAACAGTCTCTGGATGCATGTTACAAAAGGTGCAGGTAACATCAATGTCCTTCTTGTACCTAACCATTACAGTCTTTACAGGGTAATAACGATGAATGATTTTAAAAGATATCTCTTTATGTCAAACATGAATATCTTTACAAAAGTTATCGTCTGCTACGTCATTTGACGTGGCGTTTACTCCGCGTCAATAGGTGGCGCCCGTGTCACGTGAGGCGACAGACAAGGAAGTAGACACAAGGCGGAAGAGACGTGGCACATAAACAGAGACAGGAAGAGAAGCAGCTCGCCACAAGTTTACTATTTAATGACATCTCCTGGAACCTTTGTACATGGGCTTTTTCCACCGCAGCGTGAATATTAACCGTACGACACTCCCTTGGGCCGCCGATACTTGATTAAACTCTGTGTTACAGGTAACATTGGACAATTTATTATTTAACAGTTGCTTTAACTCTACTCGCTAGCGTAGTAGCATGCTAACTGGACTGGACATTGACACACTGGAGTTGGCATATGTCTCGTAAGATTATCTGATAAACTACCTAAACTAAATGTCTTCACCTGGTTGAAGTTCATATTTGGAACGATAAGACTAAATATGGGGCTTCACGGTGGCAGAGGGGTTAGTGCGTCTGCCTCACAATACGAAGGGTTCAATCCCAGGCTCGGGATCTTTCTGTGTGGAGTTTGCATGTTCTCCCCGTGACTGCGTTGGTTCCCTCCGGGTACTCCGGCTTCCTCCCACCTCCAAAGACATGCACCTGGGGATAGGTTGATTGGCAACACTAAATTGGCCCTCGTGTGTGAATGTGAATGTGAGTGTGAATGTTGTCTATTTGTTTTGGCCCTGCGATGAGGTAGCGACTTGTCCAGGGTGTACGGCGCCTTCTGCCCGATTATAGCTGAGATAGGCGCCAGCGCCCCATGCCACGCCAAAAGGGAATAAGCGGTAGAAAATGGATGGATGGATGGAAGACTAAATATGGACATGCACTCCTCGGTGAAGCACTCAATGTTTGCAGTGTTAGGAAAACCTGCTGCTTATCAAGCAGAATCATTGATTTCATCATTGGGATACAATCATTACACTTACCGTGTTTACTATAAAAGGGTATACACCGTGACTTGTAAGGTTTATCATTAATCTCATTGTAATTATCAGCCCTCGAAATTTAACTTTTTAAGGTCAAGGCAAGACCATGAATGATTTTAACTGTTTAACTAACTGACGACACTCCATCACTGGGCCGATATATTTATCTTCCTTCTGAGCATGACAAATCTTCGCTAGCGAGAGAGGCAGGTGTTCTTGCTTGTTGATGTCTTTACACTGAGCAGAGAGAGCCATGGACCACACTGTGTTAGGATTTGGGTCCTCAATTGACTGTACTGAACGAGATGACATTTCCTCAGTACAGTCTCTAAATATTGTGTCAATATCCAATGGCATCCTCTAGAGTGTGTCGGCATCAACGTTTTCTTTTCCTGGCCGGTATCGAATGGTGAGGTGAAAATCCGCTAATTAACACAGTTTCCCAACTCATATGGAAATGGGGTTTGTAGATTGGCAACACAAAAATTGGCCCTAGTGTGTGAATGTGAGTGTGATTGTTGTCTGTCTATATGTGTTGACCCTGCGATGAGATGGAGACTTGTCCAGGGTGTACCCCGCCTTCCGCCAGAATGCAGCTGAGATAGGCTCCAGCACCCCCCGCAACTCCAAAAGGGATAAGCGTTAGAAGATGGATGGATGTGTTTTAAAGTAATACCTTTGTGATATTAAAAAAAAAACACACAAGTAATGTAAAAAAAAAATGGCGTTTACTTTTTGATATCAAAATAAAACACAAAGCAGTTTGGCTAATGAAGATAAAGTCTAATAAACAAGATGTGTTCTTCTCCAACGCCCCCTTCAGTACAACAGTTTGGCCAACAAGAACAAAAAACAGGAGTGACAGCATGTTTCCAAACCTCATTAACTCTCAGTCACATCAGCTGATGGACACTTTATTGTCAAAATGAAAGCAACACCATATAGTTTTTCTCCTTTGCTGTATACTTTTAGTGCAGGGACATGTGTCTCCAATATTGTCCACACCTGTCTCCATCTTACAGCACTGCGCTCTTAAACACACGGTGGGAAGCGAGGGAAAATGACTGTAGCGTCCCAGAAGAGTTGGGGCTGCAAGGAATTTTGAGTTTGAGTTTGAGCTGATAGCTACACACATTTTTCTGTGATATGAAAAATATTGAATACGACAGCTCCTTAAACGGCAGCTGCTCTTTTTTGCGTTTGTGTCTAAAAATCACAATCCTTATATAAGACAAGAACACGTTTTTTTTTTTTGTTTTTTTTTTATGCATTCCAACTTCTAAATAAACACTGACAATAAAGTCAGCTAACAATGGATTTTATGGGACTTACTCTATTCCAAAAATAGCCAAATGCAGTCATCATTGTTCTATAGACATGCTGAAATTATATATGTAATGTAGTAACAGGCACGTTTATGCAATAAACATGTAATATTTTGGTATTTTTCTCATTTTAAGCATGCATATTCATTTGAAAGCCGAAGTTTTAAAACACTTCATTGTGCTGGTCTTCATTCAATTGTGTACTGGGGTAACCTGGGTTGTACAACTTAATTTGTTCATAAAACTTGCTGTTTTTGTTTTTGTGCAACACAGGAGGCTATGGGGCTTTGCAAGTGTCCAAAGAGAAAGGTGACCAATCTGTTCTGTTTTGAGCATCGTGTAAATGTGTGTGAACATTGCCTAGTCTCCAACCACAACAAGGTCAGTGTGCAAGTAAATGTTTTTGCATCATACCAAATTTATGCAAATGATTAAAGTATGCTTTGCTCATTACAGTGCATTGTGCAATCATATCTGCAATGGCTTCAGGACAGTGACTATAACCCAAGCTGTCTTCTGTGCAATAATCCACTGATATCTGAAGACACAGTCCGGCTCATCTGTTATGGTAAGATTTTTATCCACTAGAATGTATTTACAGTATTATCAGTCACATTATTAGGACTGGGTAGAGTAATCAATTTGATTTATCATGGATCAATATTTAAAATTTTGCAATATCGATTCACAAGGCATGTTAAAAACGGATAGTCTTGTCACCCTATGCTAACATAAGCATTCAACAACAAGCCAACCGGGACAAAGAGTCTTGTAATATCACGTCGTACGTGACAAAACAACGACAGACGGAGACGAGGGAGACTTTAGTTTACAAATCTCCCCGCACAGAGCACTGATGTCAAGTGTGCCAGAAAAACCAAGCGCACAACTCTGGCCTTCACCTCTGTGCATTACACCCTGTCTGACGACTGTAACAAAATAAGAGTCCCAGAAGAATAGCATACATATTGACCATTATTATTTTGTACAAATGAACAATACCTTAATGCATTTTGCTGTGATATAATGTTGGCAAATTAGATTCCTAATTAAAAATATTTTTTTGTTGTTTTTGTTGACGTTGGCAAACTCAGGCAATAATTTCCTTGACGGAGGAGGACTTTGAGGGCAAAAACCAAAGGATTTGTATGAGTATTAGATAATGTTTTTTGCCTTTGTTTAATTATTGTGTATTATTGACTAGAGGTGGGAATCTTTGGGCTCCTCACAATTCGTTTCCGATTACAAATCAGGAGCTACAATTCTATTAAGAATCGATTGATAATGCATCTTCTAGAGTTTCCTTTGTTTAATTATTGTGTATTATTGACTAGAGGTGGGAATCTTTGGGCTCCTCACAATTTGTTTCAATTACAAATCAGGAGCTACAATTGTTTTAAAAATCAATTGATAATGCATCTTCTAGGGTTGTCCCGATCCGATACTTGGATCGGATCGGCCGCTGATATTTGCCAAAAAATGCGTATCGGCAAGACATGGGAAAATGCCGATCCAGATCCGTTTTTTTTTTTTAATCCGGTCCGTGTTTTCCAGCGCACCGATTTAAATAATATATTCCACTTTTCTGCTGCTCCCTACGCTCCGTTACGCATTTTCCAGCACACCGTCAACACATCCACAGGTCCGTGTCCTAACCGTTAAGACGGCCGTGTGAATTAAAAGTTACGGTAAAATTATTCCCCACCCAACCCCGCCAGAAGGCGGTTTACACCCTGGACAAGTCGCCACCTCATCACAGGGCCAACACAGACAGACAACATTCACATTCACAGACCAGGGCCAATTTAGTGTTGCCAATCAACCTCTTCACTCTCTTTCCGCCTCGTAATTTTTCAGTACCTCTTTTATAAAGAGTGTTTTAAACTTAATCATGCTAGAACACATTTTTAACTTGTCCCCTAAGTTGTTTCACAGAATGACTCCACGCACTGAAATGCACATTGATTTTAAAGTTCTAAATTTAGGCAAATATAATTTGTTGTTTCCTCTTAAACTGTAACTATGGTGATCATCTCTATCATGGAATAGGTTCTGTATATTGGATGGTAGAGAGTTTTGGGGTGCCCTAAACATAATTTGGGAAGTTTTAAAGTTGATCACATCGTTCAGTTTAAGTTGCTTTAAGTCCATAAATAGTGGATTTGAATGACGTCTGTAGTGAACATTGGACACAATCCTAATGCCCTTTTTCTGCTGAGTGACTAAAGGCTGTAGATGTGATTTATAACAATTTCCCCAGACTTCAACACAATAGTTTAAATATGACATAATAAATAAATGACACAATAAAAGCAGAGCATTGGTGTTTAATAGACGACATGATCTCCTCATCATTCCAACACATTTAGCAACTTTTGTCCTCAGGTAACTTATATGAGGCTTCCATGAGATATTTTCATCTATTACCACTCCTAAGAAAGAATTTTGTTGAACATATTCTATTGGTGTATCATCAATAACAATCCTGATCGGTATATTACTTTTGCAATTGCTAAAGAGCATTATTTTGGTCTTCTTTAAATTCAAAGCAAATTTGTTTGTATTAAACCAAGTTTTTAACTTTATCATCTCCTCAGTTACAGAAGTCAGAAGTTGCTTCACGTCGTCACCAGCACATGTAGTGGTTGTATCGTCAGCAAAGAGGATGAATTTCAGCATTGTTGATACTTGACATATTTCGTTGATATATATAATAAATAGTGTGGGTCCCGGTATCGACCCCTGGGGGACTCCACAGGTTATGTCAATGATTGTAGATTGATGTTGGTCCATCTGAACAATCTGCTGTCTCTCATTTAAGTAGTTCTTTAGCCATTTCCCTGCCAATCCCCTTATGCCGTAGTTTTCCTGTTTATCTACCAAAATCTGGTGGTCAATGGTATCGAAAGCTTTTTGCAGGTCAGTAAAAATTCCTTTAACAAATTTGTTCTTCTCCATACCATTAGTAATGTTCTCTATTACAAACCCCGTTTCCATATGAGTTGGGAAATTGTGTTGGATGTAAATATAAACAGAATACAATGATTTGCAAATCCTTTTCAACCTGTATTCAGTTGAATGCACTACAAAGACAAGATATTTGATGTTCAAACTCATTAACTTTGTTTTTTTTTTGCAAATAATATTTAACTTAAAATTTCATGGCTGCAACATGTGCTAAAGTAGTTGGGAAAGGGTATGTTCACCACTGTGTTACATTACCTTTTCTTTTAACAACACTCAATAAACGTTTGGGAACTGAGGAAACTAATTGTTGAAGCTTTGAAAGTGCAATTCTTTCCCATTCTTGTTTTATGTAGAGCTTCAGTCATTCGACAGTCCGGGGATTCCGCTGTTGTATTTTACGCTTCATAATGCGGCACACATTTTTGATGGGAGGCAGGTCTTGACTGCAGGCGGGCCAGGAAAGTACCCACACTCTTTTACTACGACACCACACTGTTGTAACATGTGGCTTGGCATTGTCTTGCTGAAATAAGCAGGGGTGTCCATGATAACCTTGCTTGGATGACAACATATGTTGCTCCAAAACCTGTATGGACCATTCAGCATTAATGGTGCCTTCACAGATGTGTAAGTTACCCATGCATTGGGCACTAATACACCCCCATGCCATCACAGATGCTGGCTTTTGAACTTCGCACCTATAACAGTCTGGATGGTTATTTTCCTCTTTGTTCCGGAGGACACCACGTCCACAGTTTCCAAATATAATTTGAAATGTGGACTCGTCAGCCCACAGAACACTTTTCCACTTTGCATCAGTCCATCTTAGTTGAGCTCGGGCCCAGAGAAGCCAGTGTCGTTCGTTGGTGTTATTGATAAATGGGGTTTGCTTTGCATAGCAGAGTTTTAACTTGCACTTACAGATGTAGCAACCAACTGTAGTTACTGACAGTGGGTTTATGAAGTGTTCCTGAGGCCATGTGGTGATATCCTTTACACACTGATGTCTGTTTTTGATGTAGTACCGCCTGAGGGATCAATGGTCCGTAAAATCATTGCTTACGTGCAGTGATTTCTCTAGACACTCTGAACCTTTTGATGATTTTACTGACCGTAGATGGTAAAATCCCTAAATTCCATGCAACAGCTCGTTGAGAAATGTTGTTCTAAAACTGTTCGACGATTTGCTTACAAATTGGTGACCCTTGCCCCTTTCTTGTTTGTGAATTACTTAGCATTGCATGGAAGCTGCTTTTATACCCAATCATGGCACCCACCTGTTCCCAATTAGCCTGCACACCTGTGGGTTGTTCCAAATAAGGGTTTGATGAGCATTTTTTAACTTTATCAGTATTTATTGCCACCTTTCCCAACTTCTTTGTCACGTGTTGCTGGCATCAAATTCTAAAGTTAATGATTATTTGCAAAAAAAAAAAGTTTATCTGTTTGAACATCAAGTATGTTGTCTTTGTAGCATATTCAACTTAATATGGGTTGAAATGATTTGCAAATCATTGTATTACGTTGTCTCTCTATCTGTGTTGGCCCTGCGATGAGGTGGCGACTTGTCCAGGGTGTACCCTGCCTTCCGCCCGATTGTAGCTGAGATAGGCGCCAGCGCCCCCCGCGACCCCGAAAGGGAATAAGCGGTAGAAAATGAATGGATGGATGTATTACGTTTATATTTACAGTACATCTAACACAATTTCCGAACTCATATGGAAACGGGGTTTGTCTCCAGATTTGAAGATGGGAATGACTTTTGAGAGTTTAATTTGTGAAGGAAATTGTCCAAGTCGAAAAGATAAATTGCAGATGTGTGTGAATGGTTTGAGGATTTCTTCCGCTACTTTCCGGACTGTCCTCATGTCGAGGTGATAAATGTCACATGATGTTTTGTTCTTGCTTTTTCAGATTAACCTCTCAGACTTTTGACAGTCGGAGTTAGGAACATCGAATAGGGATTTTTTAAAATAAATTCCATGGGCTGTTCATTATTAATTGGGATATTTTTTGCCAGCTTAGGCCCAATATTAACAAAAAACATATTGAAGCCGTCAGCAATTATTATCATCTTCTTTTTCTTCAACATGAATCTGACAACTAAGTAGGGTAAACAACTTTAAACTTTAATACATGCTCGGATAGGCCAGTATCGGTATCGGATCGGAAGTGCAAAACCCTGGATGGGGACATCCCCAGCATCTTCTATTTAAATATATTGATGCAGTTGTACATTTATTTTTGTTTCACTTAATAAGCGTTTATTACTTCCAACTTATAAAAAAAACAATTTGGAACGACAAACGGTTAAATTAATTCACACATTTATTAAACTAATAAAAATGTGTCCAAAACTGGACTATACGTGTTTTAATAAATAATAATAATATATATGATAATAACATATCATATAATATATTATAATAAAGGAGCTGGTCGGAGATCTTGGTGAGGTGGGTCGCTGCAGTCAACCAAATTTTACAACTGTCTTCATTACTTTATAATAAACAAATCAATAATCGATTATTGATGTTTTGATTCTGTATAATCGGCCATGTCCAAATAGTGATCCATCTAAAAATCGATTTCCCCCACCTTTACTATTGACCTGTTTTGCACAAACAAATTATGTAACAAAAAAGAATAAATAACTAGTTTGGCATTGTGTTGATATTGTTGAACTGCCAATAGCACTCGGCATGAATATATTAAAACATTTACATTTAATACATCTGATCGGTATTGGCCGATCTCATTTATGAGTGATTAGAATCAACAACTCTGATTGGATCATGTCTCACTATTACTCATTTATAGGTATGTGTTTACGTTGTATAAGAGTGTGCATTAAAAGCCAAGTTATATGCATTGTTTCATCAGTACTTCATCACTGTTGCATTGGTTTTCCCCTCCTTCCACAGATGTATTTCACTGGTCCTGTCTCAATGACTTAGCAACACGCCTGCCTCTCCATACGGCTCCAGCGGGATACCAGTGTCCCAGCTGTCAGGGTCCAGTGTTTCCCCCCTCCAACCTGGCCAGCCCAGTTGCTGATGTGCTTAAAGAGCAGCTGTCATCAGTTAACTGGGCTAGAGCAGGTTTAGGGCTGCCACTGGTAAGGTCTTTTTATTATTCCGTAGTACAAATATGTTAACATTAAGGATTTAATCAATTCAGAGCAGTGATTCCAAGTGCTTGGATCAAAAACATAACTAAGATAACTAAAGTTTACTTTTGACAGCATCAGAGCAGTAATCAATTTGCACTGTTTTTTTAACAGTGATTGTAGATTGCAGTCTCGTAAAACTGCACTGAATCCTATCGACTACTACTAATTGTTTCCACTTATTGTAAAATAAATTTAAGCATCAGTTTGATCCAATATATCCAATTAAAACTATATTAGGAAAGACTTAGACCTCACTCATTATTTGATCATTTCAATCAAACCTTAGTATAATTATCTTTGTAAAGGTGGACTAAAAATACAATTTGTATTGGTTTTTATGATTGTGCGGGTGTACCTAATGAAATGGCCAAAAAGGACAACCTTGCTTCTCCGGTTTTCATTCCCTTCCAAAAGATCCAATAAAAATGAAATTGTTCCGCAATAGAAGCAATTATTGCCTTAAAAATAGTGTAAATCTGGCCATGCAGAAAACAATGCAAAATACATATAAATGACAAATGAAATGGATAAATGAACATTTAAAATTACTTTTAAATTTATTAAAGACTCTTAAGAGTCTTGCAAAAACAATAAAGGCCTTCTTCAGAATTTGCCAGAACTTTTCTCTTAGTTCAATAGTTTCTCACCTTCTTAATCAAAGTGCTGGCACTTTGATCAAAAATAGTTTTTTATAATGATAAATGCAAAATATATCATATTTCTAAAAATAAGTTGCAGGGTGAAATATTTGAGGCTGGATATGTCAACATTAATTATGATACAGTATACTAGTAGACAAAACATTGTTTTTAAGGTGCCCAGTGAGCTAGAATATGAGAGAAAGCAGTTGGAACTTTGAGTTTAAGTTCACGAAAGCCTTTTATTTATAAATGCCATGTTGTACTTAACTGCCCAAGATCATTTTCCCTGCATTTCAGCATTTTAATGGCAGCTTAACTACAAAACCTGTTTCCATATGAGTTGGGAAATTGTGTTAGATGTAAATATAAATGGAATACAATGATTTGCAAATCCTCTTCAACCCATATTCAATTGAATGCACTACAAAGACAAGATATTTGATGTTCAAACTCATAAAGTATTTGTTTTTGCAAATAATAATTAACTTTGAATTTCATGGCTGCAACACGTGCCAAAGTAGTTGGGAAAGGGCATGTTCACCACTGTGTTACATCACCTTTTATTTTAACAACACTCAATAAACGTTTGGGAACTGAGGAAAGTAATTGTTGAAGCTTTGAAAGTGGAATTCTTTCCCATTCTTGTTTTATGTAGAACTTCAGTCGTTCAACAGTCTGGGGTCTCAGCTATCGTATTTTACGCTTCATAATGCGCCACACATTTTCGATGGGAGACATGTCTGGACTGCAGGCGGGCCAGGAAAGTACCCGCACTCTTTTACTACGAAGCCACGCTGTTGTAACACGTGGTTTGGCATTGTCTTGCTGAAATAAGCAGGGGCGTCCATGGTAACGTTGCTCGGATGACAGCATATGTTGCTCCAAACCCTGAATGGACCATTCAGCATTAATGGTGCCTTCACAGATGTGTAACTTACCCATTCCTTGGGCAATAATGCACCCCCATTCCATCACAGATGCTGGCTTTTGAACTTTGCGCCTATAACAATCCGGATGGTTATTTTCCTCTTTGTTCCGGAGGACACCACGTCCACAGTTTCCAAATATAATTTGATATGTGGACTCGTCAGACCACAGAACACCTTTTCCACTTTGCATCAGTCCATCTTACATGAGCTCGGGCCCAACGAAGCCAGTGGCGTTCCTGGGTGTTGTTGATAAATGGGTTTGCTTTGCAAAGCAGAGTTTAAACTTGCACTTACAGATGTAGCGACCAACTGTAGTTACTGACAGTGGTTTTATGAAGTGTTACTGAGCCCACGTGGTGATATCCTATACACACTGATGTCGGTTTTTGATGCAGTACCGCCTGAGGGATCAAAAGTCCGTAATATCATCGCTTACGTGCAGTGATTTCTCATCAATCAATCAATCAATGTTTATTTATATAGCCCCAAATCACAAATATCTCAAAGGACTGCACAAATCATTACGACTATAACATCCTCGGAAGAACCCACAAAAGGGCCAGTGACAATGCTGACTATGAGAAACCTTGGAGAGGACCTCAGATGTGGGCAACCCCCCCCCTCTAGGGGACTGAAAGCAATGGATGTCGAGCGGGTCTAACATGATACTGTGAAAGTTCAATCCATAGTGGCTCCAACACAGCCGTGAGAGTTCAGTTCAAGCGGATCCAAGACAGCAGCGAGAGGCCCGTCCACAAGAGACCATCTCAAGCAGAGGCGGATCAGCAGTGTAGCGATGTCCCCAACCGATACAGGCGAGCGGTCCATCCTGGGTCCCGACGAGCGGTCCATCCTGGGTCCCGACGAGCGGTCCATCCTGGGTCTCGACTCTGGACAGCCAGTACTTCATCCATGGTCATCGGACCGGACCCCCTCCACAAGGGAAGGGGGGACATAGGAGAAAGAAAAGAAGCGGCAGATCAACTGGTCTAAAAAGGAGGTCTATTTAAAGGCTAGAGTATACAGATGAGTTTTAAGGTGAGACTTAAATGCTTCTACTGAGGACGCATCTCGAACTGTTACCGGGAGGGCATTCCAGAGTACTGGAGCCCGAACGGAAAACGCTCTATAGCCCGCAGACTTTTTTTGGGCTCTAGGAATCACTAATAAGCCGGAGTCTTTTGAACGCAGATTTCTTGCCGGGACATATGGTACAATACAATCGGCAAGATAGGCTGGAGCTAGACCGTGTAGTATTTTATACGTAATTAGTAAAACCTTAAAATCACATCTTAAGTGCACAGGAAGCCAGTGCAGGTGAGCCAGTACAGGCGTAATGTGATCAAACTTTCTTGTTCTTCTCAACAGTCTAGCAGCCGCATTTTGTACCAACTGTAATCTTTTAATGCTAGACATGGGGAGACCCGAAAATAATACGTTAGAGTAATCGAGACGAGACGTAACAAACGCATGGATAATGATCTCGGCGTCTTTAGTGGACAAAATGGAGCGAATTTTAGCGATATTACGGAGATGAAAGAAGGCCGTTTTAGTAACGCTTTTAATGTGTGACTCAAAGGAGAGAGTTGGGTCGAAGGTAATACCCAGATTTTTTACCGAGTCACCTTGATTTATTATTTGGTTGTCAAATGTTAAAGTTGTATTATTAAATAGAGGTCGGTGTCTAGCAGGACCGATAATCAGTATTTCCGTTTTGGCGTTAAGTTGCAAAAAGTTAGCGGACATCCATTGTTTAATTTCATTAAGACACACTTCCAACTGACTACAGTCCGGCGTGTTGGTCAGCTTTAGGGGCATGTAGAGTTGGGTGTCAGATTCTCTGAACCTTTTGATGATTTTACGGACCGTAGATGGTAAAATCCCTAAATTCCTTGCAATAGCTCGTTGAGAAATATTGTTCTAAAGCTATTCGACAATTTGCTTACAAATTGGTGACCCTTGCCCCATCCTTGTTTGTGAATTACTTGGCATTTCTTGGAAGCTGCTTTTATACCCAATCCCAACTAGCTTGCACCCCTGTGGGATACTCCAAATAAGTGTTTGATGAGCATTTCTTAACTTTATCAGTATTTATTGCCACATTTCCCAACATCTTTGTACTGTGTTGCTGGCATCAAATTCTAAAGTTATTGATTATTTGCAACAAAAAAAATGTTCATCAGTTTGAACATCAAATATGTTGTCTTTGTAGCATATTCAACTGAATATGGGTTGAAAATGATTTGCAAATCATTGTTATCCGTTTATATTTACATCTAACACAATTTCCCAACTCATATGGAAACGGGGTTTGTAATTAACGCTCATCAAAGTTCAGATAATTATGCTCACGATTTTCTGGCACCATTTTGTGGTTAGGGGCACAATTACACAAATTACACTTGCCTGTTGTTTTTCAATAGGCAAGAATAACATTAATTCTGTTTTCATTGAGAGAGCAAATAAATATACCAGGATTAGTGTGTGTTAAACAATAGCAGTTCTAAAGGGAGTCATTGAGGCTGAAAGAAGTCATAGGAGAAGGCGTGTATACTTTAGGTTTATATCTTATTCTATACAAAGCTGCAATCAAAAGCACAAAGCACTTTTATTTTTTTTATTTTTTTAAATGTGACGAACTCCCTGGTGAAATTTCATACCGCGAGTCTTCAAATAGCATATCACATAAACACATGTAATTCCTGTTTTGGGTCTTAGAGGTGCACAAAGGTTGAAAAAGCACAGGCTAGTCTTTGGTTACTAGATTACAAGAAATGATATGGACTAACTAAACTGAATCATGCGAAAGCTGAAGTACCACTGTATATATGTTTTTATGAAATAACATTTTTGACTTTTAGATTGACGAGCCAGTTGGCATCTTGGAAGAGGCCACAGCCAATGATGTCACAGACTACACAGACTGGTCAGCATTCGATGGTGGGTCTACTTGTTTGCACAAATTATTGTTTTAATTTAGTTGTTTAAATCATAGTTTTCAAACCTTTGTCTTTGATGTCGCAGCACAACAACAAAGTCACCTTTACCACAGCCACTCCTACAATGCCAGCCTCAGCCAAGCACCAAATGCGTCACCTCCAGTGGAAGAAAACTTCGGGTCTCCTCATAAGAATGCTGATCCAAATATGCAGGATCAGTCTGTGGTAAACTTTCCTGCAACGACGACATGTGACACAATTACTATTCACGCAGGTAAAGAAGTGGAAAACTCACAAGTATCCATAACTATTTTAGCTTTGTCTGCATTAATTGCACTTTTTTAAAGAGAATAAATGCAATCAAATGCTGTTCTTCCAGGCTCATCACCAAGAAAGATCTACGACACGCGAGACGGCAGCTCTGTCACACAGATGGACTTTGACGATGACAAGTACAGACGACGACCAGCATTAAGCTGGTTTGCTCAAATTCTCAAGTTCGTATTAGACATTTCTCCATTGTTATTTTATTATAATATAAGTAAAATCAACTCTTGATGGATTTTTTATTTTAAATTGCTTTAGGAACCGCTCAGGGGCTAAGCGGAGATCTTTCTCCTGGAAGCAGCGAGTCTTCATGCTGCTTCTGGTTGGAGTGCTAGGATTCTTCACATTGATCATCATAATGGCCAAACTTGGTCGTGCCTCAGCGAGTTCAGACCCAAATTTAGATCCTCTATTAAACCCCCATATCCGTGTGGGCAAAAACTGAAATATTACTCTCCCCACATCTGTTGCACAACAGCGTGTGTAGAAAAACCGAGGTGGGGTACTGTAGTACAAGATTTGACCACCAGAGTGAGCCATTTACTAACCTGGAATTGTAAAATTGGGTTAATCCTAATCTATTTTCTCGTCAGCACTAACAAATCTTCCCTGTAAAGACAAGAAAAGCTGAATACGGGAATACTAACGGGAATAATATTTATTTATTTTGAGTTAATCCAACCTTCCTTTGGATGTATATATTTTTTGTAATGTAAATTAAATATTCCCCCCATTAGAAAAACTAATTGCATAAGTGCATCAGAACTGGAGTTTTAAACACACAACTAAATAATTTTGTGTGTGTTATCGGGTTTTATTTACTTTTGGAATTTAGTGCTTTTAAATACTTTATATGCTGCTGTTTGAGGGTTGGTTTTAGGTTGTGGAATAAATCTGCAGCAGTACATAATCACTGATTTGAGTCTGTTGTATCACCTGATCAACCTATTGAGTGTTCTGTACAATAAATTGGGCTGTCGGGGAAAATTTATTTTGCATGATTCATCAGACTCTTAAACAACATAAATTGTGTGCTTATTTAGTGCATACAGTATTTAGTAGTAATGCAGACAAAATGCTAAAATATAAGTATTTTGGCAACTTTCTGCCAGTTATTACAAACAGCTGTGCTATTCAAGTAAAGAATAAAAAATACTTGTTTAAAAAAGTATTTTGTATATTGTAGACCTTTTGTCAGGTTAAAACTGCTGTTATGTTACGATTAGAGTCGCATGGCTGTCATTGCATCCGTCCAATAACATGCACCTGGGGATAGGTTGATTGGCAACACTAAATTGGCCCTAGTGTGTGAATGTTGTCTGTCTATCTGTGTTGGCCCTGCGATGAGGTGGCGACTTGTCCAGGGTGTACACCGCCTTCCGCCCAAATGCAGCTGAGATAGGCGCCAGCACCTCCCACGACCCCTAAAGGGACAAGCGGTAGAAAATGGATTGATGGATGGACAATTTTCCTACTGATCTCTACTGTGGGTGGCCCCGTGCCGTGGGTATACACGTGTGGAAGGGGCAGCCATTAAAGCCAATCAAAGCAATGTTTCTTCCTTCTGGCTGGTAACGTTAGCTACAGTAGTTAGTGATGGTTAGTGTTATATATATATATATATATATATATATATATATATATATATTTGTTTGGAAAAATAACTGAGCAAGTTGCGAACAGTTAATAAAAAGGTGACCTGGGCCAGACTGTGTCAAAAGAGGTGTGGGCAGTGACCTGGACTCTTTATGAGACATTTATGACAGACATCATGTTGACGTGGTACAGTAGAGTACAATATGTGCATTACATGCAGCATCCCCTGGCCTCACTCACCATGCTTTTATTCAATATTCTGCAGATTATGCATAATATCTACTTAGTTAGTAATGGTAAAGTTTATTTTGAACACGCGTACACGGTTATATTACATTTTAGAGTTTTACAATCCAACAAGTCCAAAAGGGGTTTACCATAGGAAGAAGCAGCGTTTATTTTATTCTAAACCATCTCCATGTCCCAGCAATTACCGATAGTTTAACTTACTGTGTTAATATCTTCCAGATTATCATGTTTTTATTTATAAAAAAGGAAAGTATAAAGATAATTAAAAACAATATTTGTAGAATATAATATAACTATTTAAATAGGGACAATACAGTTTACCGTAGTTCCCAAACAATAAATGCAACGTGTGCTGTACTTAAAGTTTATATCCATTAATCATTTCCAACTCTCATCCCTAAATTTAAAGTACCAATGGTTGTCACACACACTATGTTTGGTGAAATTATTCACTGCATTTGACCCATTACCCTTGATCACCCACTAGGAGGTTAGGGGAGCAGTGGGCAGCAGCCACGCCCGCTAATCATTTTTGGTGATCTAACCCCCAATCTTGATGCTGAGTGCCAAGCAGGGAGGTAATGGGTCCCATTTGTATAGTCCTTGGTATGACTCGGCCGGGGTTTGAACTCACGACCTACCGATCTCAGGGCGGACACTAACTACAAGGCCACCGAGCAGGGATTTATCTTAAATTGTTGGCCTAGGTCAGATTGTATCTCGATATTTCAGGCAGTATTTCACAATTTCAAAAAATTATTTTTAATTGAGAGGGACAAGCGGTTGAAAAATGGTAAATGGTTGTACTTGTATAGCGCTTTTCTACTCCTTTTTAAGGAGCCCAAAGCGCTTTGACATTATTTCCACAATCATCCATTCACACACACATTCACACACTGATGGTGGGAGCTGCCATGCAAGGTGCTAACCAGGACCCATCAGGAGCAAGGGTGAAGTGTCTTCCCCAAGGACACAACGGACGTGACTAGGATGGTAGAAGGTGGGGATTGAACCAGTAACCCTCGGATGGATGGATTTTTAACTCTGTTTTTGAATTGAGTTTATTTTTTTTGCAAGTAAGCGTAAGATGGTTATTTTGCACCCATTTTACATCCTCAAGGAATCTTGGCTGATTTACTGTGTATATATATACACATATATATATATATATATATATATATATATATATATATATATATATATATATATATATATATATATACACATATGAAACCGCTTCATAAATTGGCCCTAACGTGTTGTCTGCATGGATGAGGTTACGATGTGTCCAGAGTGCAGCTGGGATAGACTCCCGCCTATAGGGTGCTGAATGTAAAAGTTCACTCACTTGTCTAGCAGATATATTTTTTAGATGTAACTCAATTTTCTCAGATTTAAGTAATTTACATCACATATAAGTTTAAATTAAACGTTGACCCTAAATATATCTAAATGTTAAATCTTAAACCTAAATCTTAAATAAAAATGTATGTCCATCCATCCATTTTCTACCGCTTGTCCCTTTTGGGGTTACGGGGAGCGCTGGAGCCTATCTCAGCTGCATTCGGGCTGGGGACAAGGGACAAGTCGCCATTTCATCGCAGGGCCAACACAGATAGACAGACAACATTCACACTCACATTCACACACTAGGGCCAATTTAGTGTTGCCAATCAACCTATCCCCAGGTGCATGTTAATGTATGTGTTAAATCTAAATATTAATTCGAAATCTAAATGTGAGCGCTAAATGTTAAAAAATAAACCTAATTGTTAAATCCAAACCATAATGTTAAATCTAAATGTTAATTGTACATCTAAATGTGAGCGCTAAATGTTAAAAATAAGCCTAATTGTTAAATCCAAACCATAATGTTAAATCTATTTGTGAGCACGAAATCTTTCGCAAAGTGTAAAGATGAATATATAGGAGGATGTCAATATTCCGCCTCACAGCCAAAAAGCCTATAAATATTCATCTTTACACTTGGCGAGATATTTAGTAGTCAGGATTAGATTTAACATTTAGCGCTCACATTTAAATTTAAGATATATATTTAACATTTAGGTTTAGATTTAACATCTAGACTTCATATTTAGATTTACGATTTATATTTAGGGCTTCACGGTGGGAGAGGGGTTAGTGTGTCTGCCTCACAATACGAAGGTCCTGAGTAGTCAGTGTTCAATTCCGGGCTCGGGATCTTTCTGTGTGGAGTTTGCATGTTCTCCCCGTGAATGCGTGGGTTCCTTCCGGGTACTCCGGCTTCCTCCCACTTCCAAAGACATGCACCTGGGGATAGGTTGATTGGCAATACTAAATTGGCCCTAGTGTGTGAATGTGAGTGTGAATGTGGTCTGTCTATCTGTGTTGGCCCTGCGATGAGGTGGTGACTTGTCCAGAGGGTACCCGCCTTCCGCCCGATTGTAGCTGAGATAGGCGCCAGCGCCCCCCGCAAACCCAAAAGGGAATAAGCGGTAGAAAATGGATGGATTTATATTTAACATTTAGGTTTATATTTATGAATGATAGATCTTTGTCATTGTGCATGTAGAGGTACAGGTCCAACGAAATTTAGGTTGCTTCCCTGAGGTGCTTTGCATTTAAAAAAAGAAGAAACCACACAATATACAGAAACAACACAATATACACAATATGCAATATACAATATGGCCTAAGACCACTTTAAGAGGCAATGTAAAAAACGAGACAATAAAAAGTATAAGGTGACTGGTAAAACTGACTAGAGAGGAGTAATGCTGATTCCCAGTGTGCTGAGGGGGTGGGCTCAATTGCGGTGCAGGCTTTTTATTGTGGATTAAATGTGGTAAATATTGTCCAGTTGGCATGTAACCACTGACTGCACAGTCCCGGATCGTGATTGACCGGTGGTTTCCTCATGTTGCACGAGGGAGTTCTTATTTTTATTTTTATTTTTTTTTACATTGCAGCTACGTTTAGTGCAGTTATGGACCTGGGTTAGAAACTGTCCTTGAGTCTATTTGTGCGGGTTCGCATGGTTCTGAAACGTCTGCCGGAAGACAGCCATTCGAAATGGCTGTTGCCGGGGTGGGATGGGTCCTTGAGTATCTTGGCTGCCTTCTTCTTAACATTAAGATTTAACATTTAGGTCTAGATTTAACATTTAGCACTCACTTTTAGATTTAGATTTAACGTTTAGGTCGCAATTTAACATAGATTTTTATTTAGATTTTAGGCTATAATTTAACATGTACAGTATATATAATATTTAGAGTCAACATTTTATTTAAACTTCAATGTGATGAAAATTAGACAAATTTGAGAAAAGTTAGTTAAATATGAGAAATATATCTGCAAAAAAAGTGTGACTGAACTTTACATTCGGCACTCCATGCCAGCCCCCCTGCGGCCCTGAAAGGGAAAAGCTGCATAGAATCAATGGATGGATCTCCATAAAGTTTGCCTCTGGTTGCTGGGAAGCACAAAGGCAAGTAATTTTTAAAAATAAATCTAAAAAAGGCTTACATACATTTAGACCAGGGGTCCCAAACATGCGGCCCGGGGGCCAATTGCGGCCCGTGGGACACTAAATTGTGGCCCGCACCTTAATGTGTAAATTTAATGTTGGTGTGGGCCCGTGAGTTTTTTGTGATGACGTTTTACAGCGTTATACTAGTGTACTCTCGATTTTTCCGGGGGACTCACAACTTTCAGTGCCACTCTAGGAGTACTCATTCTGCTGAGTTTCACCAGACAAAAATATTAAGGGGACGCCGTGGAGGCACTGCCTTTAGCATCCTCTACAACCTGCACAAGCGGCGTGCCAGCCCAGCCACATGTAGTATTTGGCTTCCGTAGACGCAGTAAGCAACCGCAAGACGTAGTTGATCAACAGCCATACAGGTCACACTGAGGGTGGCCGTATAAGCAACTTTACACTGTTACAAACATGTGCCACACTGTAAACCCACACCAAACAAGAATGACAAACACATTTTGGGAGAACATCTGCACCGTAACACAACATAAACACAACAGAACATATACTCAGAATCCCAAGCAGCCCTAACTCTTCCGGGCTACAATATACACCCCCGCCTCCCCCATCCCCGCCCCCTATTGTAGTCCAGAAGAGTTAGGGCTGCATTGGATTCTGGGTATTTGTTCTGTTGTGTTTATGTTGTGTTACAGTGAGGATGTTCTCCCAAAATGTGTTTGTCAATCTTGTTTGGTGTGGGTTCACAGTGTGGCGCATATTTATAACAGTGATAAAGTTGTTTATATGGCCATCCTCAGTGTGACCTGTATGGCTGTTGATCAAATAAGTCTTGCAGTCACTTCCGTGGGCTGCAGAAGCTTCGCACAATATGTGGCAGGGCCGACACACTGTTTGTATGGTAGAAAAGTGGACGAGACGGCATGTTGTGGAGGACGTTAAAGACAGTGCTATTATAGCACGCCTTCAAAATTATTGTCCGGGAGAATGTTTGCCCCGGGAGATTTGCCGGAAGGGACACTGATATCCGGGTGTTTCCCAGAAAGATCGAGAGTTGGCAAGTATTGTTGCTAGGGCAGGAAAGCCATTCAAATAGGTGAATACATGTTAGATTTTGGCCCTGCGATGAGGTAGCGACTGGTCCAGGGTGTAGCCTCCCCCTCACCCGATTGTAGCTGAGATAGGCACCAGCACCCCCGCGACCCCAAAGGGAATAAGCGGCAGAAAATGGATGGATGTTAGATTTTTTTTAAGAAATATTTTCTTGCGGCCCAGCCTCACCCAGTTTCTGTATCCAGTGCCCCCCAGGTAAATTGAGTTTGAGACCCCTGATTTAGACCAAGCGTTGATAATCCCATTTCATTATGTGCTGTATGTCCTGTAGTCTTTTTATACACACGCGCACACACACACACACATGTATGTATGTATATATACAGTATATGTAATATATATATATATATATATATATATATATATATATATATGTATGTATGTATGTATGTATGTATGTGTGTGTGTGTGTACTCCTGTGTATTATTATATTGTTATTATTATTATTATATATTTAAATAAAGGGGTACAAGTTCATTTCTGTACAGTAAAGTAGACTGTGTAACAGTACCTTTGGATTAGATTAGATTAGACAGTACTTTATTTATTCCGTCAGGAGAGTTCCTTCAGGAAAATTAAAATGTTCAGCACAATCCCATTCAAGATCAGACAAACATTACAGGGAGACAGAACAGGATCGCTGACGGGTCTGCCGGCTTCCAGCGCCCCTTACAAAAAAGATAAGATACAGGTAAACAAGGGGGGGGTGGGAGAAAAAAATAGAAGATCAAAATAAAATAAAAAAAATCGGTCTTAGCCTGGGCCCTTATAACTATTGTTTACTGTATATATATATCCATCCGTTTCTACCGCTTGTCCCAATTGGGGTCACTGGAGCCTATGTCAGCTGCATTCTGGCGAAAGGCGGCACATCAAATTTTAATCTAGAGTACAATTATTTATTTTAAAAAGACCGGCGTTTTGTAGACTATACTAATTGCACATTTTGCAAATGTACAGTTTATTTCCATGAAAAAAGATTTGCAACCCTATTTTTTGAAACATTGCATATATACTGTGGTACACTGTCATGTGGACAATGATTATAAAAAAAACTAAGAACTTTTTACTTTATGTTCTTAACACAGTTTGTGCTTTCACAAGATTTTTATCATAAAGTATACTTGCTTTGTGCTCTCAAATCTCTAAGGAACTATGCAATACAACAGTGGTTCTCCAATGGGGGTACGCGTACCCCTGGGGGTACTTGAAGGTATGCCAAGGGGTACGTGAGATTTTTTTTTTAAATATTCTAAAAATAGCAACAATTCAAAAATCCTTTATAAAATATATTGAAAAATACTTCAACAAAATATAAATGTAAGTTCAAAAACTGTGAAAAGAAATGCAACAATGCAATATTCGCGCACTTTGCAAATTATACGTCATTTCCATTGTGCGCAAGCAATTTGCATATCGATATGCATGACGAGATTTAAGACGAGATTTTGTTTGAAAATGGCGCGACCGTGCAAATGGATGGTTTGAGGACGGCTGAAGAAGAATTTGCGGAATTCTGCACAGAAAGCTACATCGAACAGAAGAAGAACAGCGGTTAGGGTTAGGGTTAGTAGTCAGAACTTCCAACACAATCAATATATAGCTGGAAGCAATTTCCAAAATTGCCAAAAAGATTGTGCATCATACAAACTGTGCATTATACAAATTTGCAAAATGCGGTTGCGCATTTTGCAAATTGCGCCCATTCGTTTGGAAAATGTGCACCACGCATTATTCAAATATATAGCTGGAAGCAATTTGCAAAAATATAGCGCATTATACAAATTTGAAAAATGCTGTTGCGCATTTTGCAAATTGCTCCCATTGGTATTGTGCTAACAACAGTGGTCCCCAACCTTTTTGTATCCGCGGACCGGTCAACGCTTAATAATTTGTCCCGCGGCCCGGGGGGGAGGGGGCTCCTTTTTTTTTTTTTGTCATGAAAAAGGGAGGTTTTTATGGTTGGTGCACTAATTGTAAGTGTATATTGTGTTTTTTATGTTGATTTAATTAAAAAAAAAAAAAAAAATTTTTTTTTTTTTGTTTTTTTTTAAATAAAAATGAATAAAACATTCTTCTGCGGCCCGGTACCGTGGACCACTGGATTTTTTTTGTGGACATGTTCCATAAATATTGATGTTAAAGATTTCCTTTTTTGAGAAGAAATATTTAGAATGAAGTTCATGAATCCAGATGGATCTCTATTACAATTCCCAAAGAGGGCACTTTAAGTTGATGATTACTTCTATGTCTAGAAATCTTTATTTATAATTGAATCACTTGTTTATTTTTCAACAAGTTTTTAGTTATTGTTATATATTTTTTTCCAAATATTCAAGAAAGACCACTACAAATGAGCAATATTTTGCACTGTTATACAATTTAATAAATCAGAAACTGATGACATAGTGCTGTATTTTACTTCTTTATCTCTTTTTTTCAACCAAAAATGCTTTGCTCTGATTAGGGGGTACTTGAATCAAAAAATGTTCACAGGGAGTACATCGCTGAAAAAAGGTTGAGAACCACTGCAATACAACACAGTCTTCAGTCATATTTCAAGGTCCATGAAAATGCTGATATTTTTTTTTATTAAACTGCACCTTTTTCTTATTATTATGGTGTAAACTTATCTGAATGTGCGTACTGTTCCAAATGACTGCATTTATCTTTTTCCTGTGTGTGCTTGCATACTGTATCTACTGTTCTGTGGAAGCCTCATACCCACTTGATGGGGTGCTGGGTGGAAATATTCACTGATACATCACGTGTTTGGCTGCATGTGTTCTCTTGCCTCCCCCAACTTTCCATTGCGTTTGCCAAACTGTTACTGGAGGTTCATGCATTGATGTCCAGTGGATCTGAGCCATAATCCATTGATGCGGGGAAAGGTGCCAGTGGCGGTGATTATTATTGTACTTTCATAAAAGACAGACCTGTTATGTGCCCCACTAAACTAAAGTTTTGAAGTGTTTATTTTTTGTTCACATTTCAATTTGGGGTCGCTTGTCACCCAATCGGAGTTCAATGTATTTCGCGCTAGCTTTGATTATTAGATGGACATAATAGGGGCATGGATCAATATCTCGGGACTAAGCATGCATGGGTGTTTGGTCTGTGCGCTTCATCTCATTCATTGGCAACAAATGATAACTTTTACATCCAAACATTGATTTGATTTTTGATGACAATCACTTGTATTTAAGAAATATGGACACAGGACACAATGGATGGATGGACTACAAAAAAATTGGGGAATTGTACCAAACAACATTTATGTGGTCACGTCAGCTAGAAGTGATCAAGGTATTTGTTCACAGTGTACAATTTAGCGAACAAAACTGGTGACTGACAGTGTGTTTAAGAAGATCCATGTATAACTCTTGGCGATTTATGTCAAGGTGTTTGTGTGATCGCTTAGTAGCAACCGCTAAAAGTTCTTAATATCAAGATCCAGGTCAACTTTCATGATTAAGAACTTCCAATCAAACATGACAACATAGTGCAAAACAGTGACAGGCAATTCTTATACTTTAATCCTGTTTTGTAACTAAATAGGGTAACCAACATTTTGACAATATCACTCAGTCTAAATGGCTTTTAACAGCTGCAAAAATATACATTGTGCCATTCAAAAATATTCTTTTTGGACTTTCACAATTGAACTCCTTAGATTTTGGCACATTAATGTTAGGGGTGTCTCGATATCAGCAAAAATCAGATATCGGCTCGCATTTAAAATTTTCGTTATGAGTTCCGATATAAGTAGTCCTGCAGCACGTTTACTTGGGCAGATTTTGACTTAAAGACGCATAAAAGTCTGTCATGAACAGTGTTAAAAAATAATACTTTAACAAAAGTTATTCATTACAGTTACTCAATCTTTTACCAAAATAGTCATTGCATCACTAACACACATATTCTTTATAAGATGTAACTAATTACTCGGGAAAATAATTAATGTGTTACTTTAATTTCAAACTTTCATACATTTGGTGTATGCAGGTAAGAGATGTTTCATGAGAGAAGAGTGTGTGAGTGTGTGCCTATAAAAGGCTCATTGACTGTTTTAGCTCAGCATTGGTAGTGTACTGACAGTAAAAAGATTGTTGACGGTAGGGCCTGTGGAATGTTTTCACTGATAGTTAATTAAGCCAATGAAAGTGTGTCAATGGCTGTGGCTCTCATTGTCTACAAACGAAGTATGGTAGGTATTGTTCATTATTCCCCCGGAGTAGTAGAAGTGTGTGGTGGCTGCCGCTTGCACTACTAAGGAGCTACTTTCTGATTTGAACTTGCTGGGATTCTAAAGCTGTCTTGTCTCCGATAAAAGTAGCTTGCCACGTTACGTGAAACGTATTGAGTACAACGTTGTAATGTACATAAAAGTAATTATTTTGATTACTTGTAACTAGAAAAACTAACAGTAACGCCGTTAAGTAATGCCGTTTTTTTGTCTGAACACTGGTCATAATTTTGATTTTTAATTTTCCTGGGGGAACTCTCCTGGAGGAATCAATAAAGTACTATCTCTCTATAAGGTTAGTGCTTTTCATACACATTTATATGTACATTCATATACCTACCACTGTTTTTTGAGTAATTTCACTTGAACAAACCTTTTCAAACAGTCTAAACTACAAAATAATACAGGCATATACAATGATTCGTGCTGATTTTGTATCGGATTAATATCAGTATCGGCCAATGCTCAAGGCTCCAATATCGATATGGTATTAGAAAAGAAAAGTTGTATAGGGAAACCCCTAGTTAATGTACAGTATAATGTTTTTTTTTAATCTGTTTCATATACCTTTTAGTAACACTGTTGCTGTCAAAGTCTAATCCTAACAATTGACCCCTACTGCATGTCATTGGGTGACACTGGAGTTTATTGAATTGCGCGCGTGCGTGCGTGCGTGCGTGCGTGCGTGCGTGCGTGCGTGCGTGCGTGTGTGTGTGCGTGTGTGCGTGTGTGTGTGTGTTTAATACACGCTTCAGTGTTCAATTAGAAAGTGCATTACAGAGAGAACCTCATTTTGCACCAGTGAACATCTCTGCCTGCGTCGTCCTGACAGCTGCTTTAAAACTGTAAGTAAATATGTATTTATGTGTGCCATACATATCATAATTGCTTAGTTACTCTACAGCTCTTTCAACTAGATTGATCAAAACTTTGAAAAGCTGCATTGTGCGAAATAAACCATTTCAGCTTGAATGTATTCAAACTTGTTAAGTTAGCCTTAATCAATAGTAAGTTCTTGTTTTTTCATGAACTATATGAATGATTTTCTCTTACATAAGTACATATCAAGCGATTTTGGTGACGCGGATGCGGATGATATAATTGGCTATCCGCGCATCTCTAGTGCCCGCACTCTTTTTTTACAAAGCCACGCTGTTGTAACACTTGTCTTGCTGAAATAACATTTCTTGGATGACAACATATGTTGCTCCAAAACCTGTATGGATCTTTCAGCATTAATGGTGCCTTCATAGATCTGTAAGTTACCCATGCCTTGGGCACTAATACACCCCCATGCCATCACAGATGCTGGCTTTTGAACTTTGCGCCTATAACAATCCAAATGGTTATTTTCCTCTTTGTTCTGGAGGACACCACGTCCTCTGTTTACAAATATAATTTGAAATGTGGACTCGTCAGACCACAGAACACCTTTCCACTTTGCATCAGTCCATCTTAGGTGAGCTCGGGCCCAGCCAAGCCGGCGGCGTTTCAGGATATTGTTGATAAATGGGTTTGGCTTTGCGTAGTAGAGTTTTAACTTGCACTTACAGATGTAGCGACCAACTGTAGTTACTGACAGTGGTTTTATAAAGTGTTCCTGAGCCCACGTTTTGATATCCTTTACACACTGGTGTCGATTTTTGATGCAGTACTGCCTGAGGGATAAAAAGTCTGTTATATCATCTCTTACGTGCAGTGATTTCTCCAGATTCTCTGAAGTTTTTGATGATTTTACGGACCGTAGATGGTAAAATCCCTAAATTCCTTGCAATAGCTCGTTGAGAAATGTTATTCTAAAACAGTTCGACAATTTGCTTACAAAGTGGTGACCCTCACCCCATCCTTGTTTGTGAATTACTTAGCATTTCATGGAAGCTGTTTTTATACCCAATCATGGCACCCAACTGTTCCCAATTAGCCTACACACATGTGGGATGTTCCATATAAGTGTTTGATGAGCATTCCTCCACTTTATCAGTATTTATTGCCACCTTTCCCAACTTCTTTGTCACGTGTTGCTGGCATCAAATTCTAAAGTTCATGATTATTTGCAAAAAAAAATGTTTATCAGTTTGAACATCAAATATGTTGTCTTTGTAGCATATTCAACTGAATATGGGTTGAAAAAGATTTGCAAATCATTGTATTCCGTTCATGTTTACATCTAACACAATTTCCCAAAACATATGGAAACGGGGTTTGTAATTTTCATATATTATATTTTAATAAATATTAATGTTTTGTACAATAATGATTATTTTATGTTTTGTAACATTTTAAAAATGAAAACAATTTTTATTTTTTACTTTTTTAATCTTTATTATGTGTTGTATTGAAACTTTTTACAGTATTTGAATATGTTAATTTGATCATAAACCTGCTAAACATGTATGTATGTACTGTATCTCATCAATATACTTTATACTAATACCAATAATACTATATACTAATAAACATTTTATTATTTCTTTTTTTTTTTTAAATATCAATGTTTTAGATTTAATATATAATGTATATATATCATACTTTTAATAACATGTTTAAAATGGAAACATTTGCGATGTGATACTATTGTTGTTTCATCAGGGCATGAGCAGAAGATCGAAAGGTGAAAAATCAGAAATGTGTGACCATCAAGAAAAAAACAAGAGCAAAAAGCCAGATGTCAAAGGTCACGCAATGAAGCAGCACCACTCCAGACAGGACCATAGTCATCCCCATCATAATCATCATCATCATCATCATTCCCACCACTCAGAAGATGACGACTCCCAGGAGTGAGTCATTTCAAATATTATTCAGTTCTCTCTTCTGTTTGTTTACTATTTAAATGGATTTGATAATTTTTAATGTGTGGCTTGTTTTTGTTTCGAAAATACTTCAGCACATATTCCACGGCAGAAGACAGCTTGCTCAGTGATCATCAGCGTCCTTTTCACCATTACCACCGCACCCCTCGTCATCGCCGGCTCTCTCTTTCCGAAAAGTCATTCTCTTCTTCATTCGAATCCTCCTCATCCTCTTCCTCGACATCGACCTCATCTTCTTCGTCTTCCTCATTCTCTCACTCCTCCTCCTCCTCTTTGTCTGCATCTTCCTCCAGTCTGTCATCCGAGAGCAGTAGCGAAGGTTCTGGAAAACTTCTCCTTAGGAGGCCTCAGCACTCCTTGTCTTGCACGGACATTTCAAGGAAGCCCAGGTCTGTCCAGGAGGCTTTGATCGGTCAGGCAGATTGTTTACCGAAGCAGAAATCCAAGTCTTCCGACAACGACGCTCAGAAGAAGACACAAAAGGACGAGATTAGATCAGCAAATGATGGCAATTTCCGCAAATCCAAATCGATGGAGGCGCTCACTAGCCGTGTGGAAGGAGGAGAAGACGCCAGCAAGGATGAAAAGGAACTGGAAAAAAGAAAAATCCTAGTCAAACAAAATTTATTGAAAGAGAAAATGAAGTTCTCCGCCTTCCTCAACGAGATCACCCGACAGGTGCTCAGCCCAATGAGACTCAGCACCTTAGGGGTGACAGAAGCACAGAAACAAACCGGATACGTCAAATCAGGGAAGTCGGAGAACAGCCAGAGGAGTCGACCTGTCAGTGCCGACTCTGCCAGCTCCAGCACTCAGCTGCCCAAGTCCAAATCCTCCCACCAGCATCGCCGCCGCCACTCGCCGGGCCCTGGCGAGCGCATGCAGCCCAGACCCAAAAGCTGCCCGGAAAGACGTTCATCGCGGTCACAAACTTCTCAGCATCGCTCCAGTTCCCCATCTCGTAAACGCCACCAAGGGAATCGTCCCCAGCATCACCGTGGCGACTCAAACAGTTACCATCATCGCGACGCAAGTCCTCACCGCCATCACAGATACTACAGTCCTGTCTTTTCTGACCATGGAGACCATGATGGTTCCGCTCATCATCATCGCCATGAAGACAAACATGATGGCGAGCGATACAGCCCGGATGATCACCATCGTCGCCAAGACTCTGCGGCTCGACACCACAATGACCATCATTTCCATTATCGCCATGGAGATCATTATTATACCTCTCGTCCCCGGGACCAGCACCACGACCGAACCCCGTCTCATCATGAACTTCACAGCAGGGCGTCATCACAGCACCGTGACAACCACTTAAATACAAAACGTCCCGTTACGCCACGTCGAGACTACAGAGA